>NC_045030.1:53474892-53483163 GCF_008632895.1 Mastomys coucha | reverse complement strand
CAGAACACTAACCCAGACAGACCAGAAGGAACCAGAGTCACTGGGCTGGTGGAGTTCCTGTGTGCCTGATCCTGCTGGACCCAATTACTCCCAGTGTTGGGACAGATGTTGGTTCCTGCTCACCTCTGATCCTGAGTGTGTCAGAGTGCCTGGGAGTAGAGCTTCCTTTGGGTGTTGTGGGACTGGCTGCAGAACTTGAGCCCAAGGTCTCTGATCCTGGGTGTATCAGAGTGCCTGGGAGTGGAGCTTCCTCTGGGTGTTGTGGGACTGGCTGTGAGAAGTATTTTCTTTATACTATCCTGCCATCAAGGAATAATCACACCTCTCTCTTTCCACTTACCTTTGGATTGTCTCAGTTTGCTAGTGCCATAAAGAAATGAATAGATGCAGTTAAATGCACTTTCTTTCCCTTAACCCGACATGGATTTCATGGAACACTTTCTGAGAAATGCCCCTTCATATTATATAAACAATCACTGTGTTTTCTCATTAAAATATGTAAACTGCTTAATCCAATGCAATGGGTCAGGAAGGGATTTTGATACTACATTTAAATGTCTAAACAGTTGTCCAATCATTTTAAGGTTTCTAAAACATGTCCTTCTCTCACCTACTAGATTCTGAGTTTCTCCCAGAAAAGAACCATACCTTACGAATTACTGTAACCTAATAGCCAGCACTGTACATGGCACATGACACTGCTTACTGAAGACATGTAAAATCAATGCCAGACAGAGACTGTTTTCACTTTCTGTCTGTGAATAAGACCTGCTTAAAGGTAATTAATAGCCTATATGTGTCACATTTTGCTAAATCTACTGCTGACCCAGTGGGAGCCATTTTCATCAGCTACTGCCTGGTACCTATAACCTCTTATGCAAGCTACATGATTAAAAAGACCAGGTAGATGTGATGAGTATCTAATTAAATATTGTTCTGCATGGAAAAGTGAAACATAATAAATCTACATCTGGCCAAGAAGCCCCTTACCCCATACTTACTAGGGCCTGAGATTCTATCTTTAGGAATTTATGTCCTTTATTAAAATTCAAATAATCTCTTGAGCTAGAATTTTTTTTTATTCACTGACATCACAGTGCAGATTTTTGCTCTCTGATTCAGTGCAACACACATATGCACACACACCAACATCACCCTCAGCACCACCACCAGCAGTATCACCAACACACACACACACACACACACACACACACACACCAGCAACAGCACACACACACACACATACACTACCACCACCAGCATAACCAACACACACACACACCAGCAGCAGCAGCAGCAACAACAACAACAGCAACAACACACACACACACACACACACACATACATACCACCACCACCATCACCACCAGCAGCAGCAGAATGGCACACACAAACATTTCTGTAAAAGCAAGTTTTATGAGGAAGGTGAAAATAAGGAGTGGTCATCATCCAGAAGCAAAAGAGGCATCATTGCGGGCCATAGCAACGGGAGAGGTGCATGGAGAAGATCAGTAACGACTCATGTTCTAACAATGGCACTTTAATGTACCAAGCTACTTAATCACAAATGCATCATCGCACTAACCTCTCCCTGAACTTCAGCAGTCTAAACTCTCCAGGCTTATTGGACATATTTGTAGGAGACTATTCTGATTAGATAAGTTCACATGAGTCATTAAGGGCTCATTTCTTGTAAGTGTTTCTGAGAATTTTAGCTTAAAAGAGTGTTTAGATACCATAATTTTCCTTTGAAGAGCATAATAGCTTATGCCAGTGTCCAACATGCTTTCTCATTCACTGTTGACCTCAGATTTGACACCTGCCTGGATAAAAGTACTTTGAGGAAGAAAAGGGTAAAATAAAAAGTCAAGATGAACTTCCACATGCTTTTGATTTGGGTATATGACATATACTGTAAACTCCGTGTCCCCCACTTTGTCAGGCTGGAAAAAAAATTGAAGTTCTTAAATTGGTGTTACAGGTAAACTTGAGAGTTTCTTTAGCTTCCTGGCTGCAGCACTTTGAGTCTTGCCATGGATGAGCCATGAGGGTTAAGAAAGTCATTTTGCTGGTTTATTAGAATCTTTCTCTTTGGGTCCAGAACATTCTTCACGTGGCCTGGTCATTTCAGGCTGACCTTCTTCCATCACAAGCTGTTTGTCATTTCCCACTTTGAATGAAAAATCGACCATAAAACCCTGTGCATGGGCTGTTTCTTTATTGTTAATCTATCCCCAGAGTTGAAGGGAATAGAATAATGAATGGACTCTGAAATTAGGGGAACAAACTTATTAAAGGTGTAAATTCAATGGAAGGCGCCATATTTGTCTTAGTACCCATTCATAGCTCACTAAGAGTTGGTGTGCTAGTTCTGTTTACAAAACCTCAGAGAACAGTGCACAAAAGAACAAAGAATAAATATGACAGAATAGAAAAGGAAATAGGTTATTGAATCCTTAGCTGTGCTGATGGTTTACACCCAGGACTAAAAACACCCCCAAACAAGAAATGGGTAACACTATCAGTATGTTCAGTTTTCCTTAAATTTATCTGAAATCTGGTCCCAAGATTTAGAACTTTGACATCTATTACTAGCTGAAAAGGTGGAGGTGGGATGAAAAGAAGGAAGAGCAGCAGGAAGAGAAATACTGATATCAACAAATTATATTTACTGTTCACTTATTTTGTGCACACTGTATGTACAAACCCAACTATAACTCTAATAAAGATCTAACTCTAATTTAATTTGATAGACAAGGAAATTTAGGCCCAGTAAGCTTACTAATCTGCCCAGTATCACTCAGTAGAACACCAAGGCTGAGCCAATAAAGTCTCTTCTGCACTATCATGTAACTTAACAGCGAGTTTCAACTATTGCCTTTGGTCCACACACATTCCATCCCTGGGCTCATTTCTCAGTCACAAATATTTCTCTGTTGCTGTTTGTATTTCTCTATTGCTGTTTGGGTCCTTCTCCTCTATATACTTTGGGAGCATTATCAGTTCTGAGCATTATCTTACCACCTTCCTCCTCACTCAGTTGAGTGGTCTAGAACGAATGAAATAAGACAAGAACACATCTCTTGCGAGTCAAGAACTTTCTCAGTTGTTTTTCTCCTTTAATCTACTGATCTCCTAGGAAAAGGTATTCATTCCCATTGGACAGATTGGCAAAGTGTGGCCAAGATGAGTTGGAAAAATGTATTGCAGAAGAGCAGTAACTTGGACGTGGGTCTGCTGACTCAGGAATTTGAACGAGCATATAAAACATGAATAATTTACATTGATAGGAACATTTGCATGTTAAAAGGGGACTTCCACTTATTCGAAGGACAAGTGACTAATATTGGAAGACTTGTGTAAAAGAAAAAGGCATATGAGCCATATGCGCTGAGATAAGAAGCCTTGTCCAAAGTCCTTTTCACTTTCTTCCTAAAAGGTCATTAGCCCTCTTCTTCTTAACATGAGCAAACACAGCACTACTCAGCCTAGTGTTGCCACTAAAGTGCTGACGCCCTGGCTGTCATCACAATGCGAATTATGGCAAGAATCCAAAAGGTCAAGCTTGGTTCTATTTTTTCTGGCCTAGTCTTCCTATAAAGGCGGAGACTTTAACATACATTTGAAGAGTTAAACAGAATAGCGTGGAATTGGCAACAAGGTCTTTGGAAAGAATGGGTGAACTTACAGAAACAATGGAGATCAATCCTGTTGTCCCTTTATCCAGCAATGGGGGCTACCATGGAATAATGCCCTCTCCTTTGTCACCCTAAAACTGAGGAGTCATTAAGCGCTTTATTTCTAATTTCAATAAATTAAAAGAAAGACTCAGGCTTTCTAATACAGAAAATTATATTTATCCAGTCGCTTAATGAAAAATGCATCATTGAAGCTTTGCAGTACCTAAGCACTCAGAGCACTGTAGATTAATTTTATTAAGTTGTTTTGCCTTCAGGATACCAGGCATCTACTCTCAGTTTTATTAGATGAGAACCCATCAGGCGTACATGTTAATTTTGTACTGAATCTGAAATTTTCAGATGCAAATCACCTCTCTGATTTCTTTAATGAAGCCTCTCTGATTCTATAAAGCACTCTGTGCTCTGTCTTCATCCCCCCACCCCCGACTAGTAGCACCTTCAGTATGATCTTATTCCAGAAAAAAAAAAAAGAAAGAAAATGCTTTGCCTCCTTATTCTGAAGCCCTGGCTGGTCTTCATTATAAGATTTTGGGTCTGTAGAAAGAACTGAAAATGGATGCCTATAGTTTTAATTTTTAAAATGCCTTTCAAAAATTCCTTATGAATAGAAGCTTCAACAATAGGCTTCTTTTTACAAATAATTTATTTTGTGAGATTATAATAAAATTACATCATTCCTTCTTTCTTTCCTCCCTTCGAACCCTCTCATATCTCTCACATACCTTCCCTGATCTCTTTCAAATTCATTGCTGCTTTTTAAAAATTAATTGTTTACACACATGTGTTTATAGATATGTATATATTCACAAATGCATACATATAACCTGCTCAGTCTGTATAATATTACTTGTAGTATGTGTTCGGGGATCACCATTTAGTACTGGAAAAGTGATTAGTATGGTCTTCCCTGGTGAAGACCATGTCTTCCATGCTCAGCATTCCTTAGCTGCCTGTGGTTCTTTGTGTAGGGTTAAGCCCTCTTGAGCTTTCTCTTGCCTGTGTTTGCAAGCCTATGGGTGTCCTCCTTGTTCAGATCATGTTTAGGCAGTTTGTTTTGGTGAGAGTTTATGGGTGTACCTTCTGATATTACTAGGAGGCCCAGTCTCACAGCAAACTCCTAACCCCCGGCTCTCACAATCTTTCCACACTCAGTTCTAAAAAGTTCCTTGAGCTTTCCTTAGGTAAGGCATCTACTCTCATCATCTTTGTAGATGTGTCTAGTGTGATTCGGCTCTACATCTTTGCATTTTGAATAGTTGTTATTTTTTCTTATGTTTTTTGTCTGTTGCTATAAGAAATTTCCTTGATGAAGATACAAGGACACATGCTTAGTGTGTAGTTAGAGATCATTGCTGGTTTAGTAAAGTGCAATATAGGTTTCTTAAATCCGTGTTCTGTGAAGATGATCAGCATACAAATCTGTCTAATAATTGGTACATTCTTCACTGCATGTAGATGTATATGACCACATGAAAGACCTTTAAAAGTGACTCAAAGTGGCTGCAGGTGAATTTTTAGAGGTCTATTAGAATCATCCCCTCTGATGCCCAGTTCATCGCTCATGAATATTCAATTACAGACTATTAAACTTTGTATACAGTTTCACTGTTTATATGAAGCTCTTCCTAGGAAGTGCTTTCTGAGTCAAAAGTGTTTCACTAGTTTGACGAAGGAAAATGTGACTACAGTGGACCTAATCCTATAGGATGTCACTAAAGGTGCAGTAGGCTTCCATATCTGGTTTCTGTCCCACCACAGATTCCTATGAACACCAGAAAAATGTAATTGAAATCGATAAATTCACAGACCAGTGGGTGGCACACGCCTTTAATCCCAGCACTTGGGAGGCAGAGGCAGGTGGATTTCTGAGTTCGAGGCCAGCCTGGTCTACAGAGTAAGTTCCAGGACAGCCAAGGCTACACAGAGAAACCCTGTCTTGAAAAAAAACAAAAAACAAAAAGCAACAACAAAAAAAGAAGTCTACCTACATAAAATGAATCTTGAGTAGTCTTTTTGAGTCACAAGGTGGAGAAGATGAGATTAATGGAGAATAGCAAATTCTAAACTAAAACATGTGCAGCAGACAGAGGCTGAATAAAGAAGTCAGGTATCACTTCAGATGGTTTCCAAGCCTAAAACAAGGAAGGAAGGAAGGAAGGAAGGAAGGAAGGAAGGAAGGAAGGAAGGAAGGAAGGAAGTAGAATAAATATATCTTAGTGGGTAGAGGGAGCAATCATTTTTATAATGGTACCCTATTTTGAGGAGTTGAGTGATTTTATGTCTTAATTCTGTACCTAAATCTGTTAGGAAGACAGCAGAGTGTTTCCTTCTGTTTTACCCCTGCCCCCCCCATACTAGAGCAATTATTAGGAACACTTGGACTAGAGAAGCAAGACAGGTAATAGCTGGCCACACCCAAGAGAAAGAGGAAGCACTGATACTCAGGAGATAACTATTTAAACATTCCCCTCAGCAGCATGTCATTTCTTTTTTTTCAAACTCCTGATGAGTGTGGGCTGTGACAAAAAGAAATGACATTTACAAGCAAAGTGGGGACCTGTCAATCCAAGGTGAACAATAACCAAAAATCAGCAGACATTTAGGAGAAACCAGTACTGTCAATTAGAGACTCCTGATCCAAGAATCTAAACTGATATCCTCAAAATAGACTAAATATGTTAAAGATGAACAAAGGAAAATGAAGGGATAATGTTGAAGAAAGACAAGTCTTTAAATAAAACCACACAGCAATTACTAAGGAAAAAAACCTTAATTTTCCTAACACAAAATAATGCTAAATAATCTGAGGTGACAGATAAGAGAATTACTCTCAGGGATTGTTATACATTAGATTATTTATGTATTGGAATAACATTGTACCATATAAATATGTAAATGATAATGAATAAATTAAAATTATATATTCAAAAGAAGATCATATTTAGGGCATATCATGATGAAATCCTGTAAATTAAAATCTGTGAAAATCTCCAAAACAACAGGCAGGCTACCTACATAGAAATAAGAATCAATCTAATATCAGATTGTATATTGACAATGCCCAGTATTAGCAAGTAGTAGTTATCCTCAAATTAATGAAAAAACTAATTTATTTGAAAGCAAGAATGTTATAGTAAGAAAGACTAAAGCTGAAGTATGATGGGAAGGATTGTTGCAGAATGAAGACATTTGTTAGACATGCAAAGACAGTAATCTTAGGAACTGCAATTTATTGTTGAATGAATTACTACGAGACTGTATTTTAGCAAACTGAAAAATCAATTCAAAGATCTAATTTGGAGTAAAATGAAGTATAGTCAGAAAAGAAACCATTAAAAGTTCAAAGTAAATATGAATAATTATTATTGTAAAAACAAGAAATTTGTTAAGTCTCAGAATTACCAACATGCGGAATTACATGGCTTAGGAGAAAAGAAAAAAGCAAGGGAGCTGTCACTCTAGTTATGATCCTTTTCCAGACTGAGGAATTAAAAAATCATAAATTCTAAGAATATATGGGTAATAATTGTTAGGATTTTTTAATAAACTAAGATAACCTCTAGAATATGGGATAATTTTTTTGCCTAAAATTACAAAAGAACAGAAAAGCAAAGTACAGAAACAATAGCTTAATTTACAGAGAAGAAAAAAATCAATCATGGTACTAGGAGAGTTACAAGATAAGAGATAAATACTAATAACCATACTAGATCATAAAAAATAAAATCTACCAATAGACAAACAGATAATCTTAGATTAAGCAAGTAAGCAAGATCTAACCATGTCCTGTATAATACACACAAATGAAAGAAAGTGAACTGAGAAAAATACAGAAAGAAAATAGCCATTTAAATAAAGTAGGTACAACAATTTAAATCTCATGAATACTAAAACTGACAAAATTATGAGGCCATGAGGAACATCCCATATTGTAGTAACTTATTAGAGGAATATGTCCATCATTAAAGTATCCATAAATTTTCAACTTTGTGATAAATATGGATAAGAAAACAAAAAGAAATGGTCAATCAAAAACACCCAGAAGAAACCTTCATGTTGCCCTCTTGGAAATCAAGCAACAAATTTAGTAAATAGGAACAAAGCTGAAGGTGATATAGATAATACATTGTTTTTGCTACAATATATGCGTGTATGAATATATTTCATTAGCATACATGTGGGATATCCCCAGAACTGACTTTGTGCATAAGGTTCCTGTCATGATTTGTATTTGCGTGGGCCAGGGAGTACCACTGTTAGGAGGTGTGGCCTTTTGAAGTGGGTGTGGCACTGTGGGTGTGGGCTTTAAGACCCTCATCCTAGCTGCCTGGAAGCCAGTCTTCTCCTAGCAGCCTTCAGATGAAGATGTAGAACTTTCAGCTCCTCCTGCACCATGCCTGCCTGGCTGTTGCCACACTCCCACCTCAATGATAATAGACTGAACCTCTGAACCTGCAAGCCAGCCCCAATTAAATATTGTCCTTTAAGAGTTGCCACATTCCACAACCCACATTCCACAAGGAACTTAAGAAGAAGGAAGACCAAAAGGTAGACATTTCATTCCTTCTTA
>NC_045030.1:53471842-53473165 GCF_008632895.1 Mastomys coucha | reverse complement strand
GCCAGCCAGAGTGAGTTCCAGGACAACCAGGGCTATACGGAGAAACCCTGTCTCAAAAAAACAAAAAAATAAAAAAACAAACAAAACAAAACAAAAGACACAGGGCCCCTAAGTTCAGAAAGACACATTCTATCACATCTACAGGGAATAAACCATTTCCCTGCTCTAAGAAATATGGAAGAAACATCCTCAAATCACATTGCAAGTCTACCAAGATTTTATGCCAAAAGTTAGATAAACATAAAAGGAAAAAGAAAATTATGTGGCCAATCTTGCTTATGAAGATACAAGCAGAAGGCTAAATAGAATATTAGCAATTCAAATTCAGAAATGTATTAAAAGAAAAATACACCATAAGTTATGACCATTAAGGATTTTCCCATAAAATAAATTTGGCTTATATTAGGGAATTTATTAATGCGGTTCACGACATTAACAGACTGACAAATACAAATTATATAATCACCTCAATAAATGCCAAAAATTATTTCAAAAAACTTAATATTCTCAATTTGACATACACCATTCTGCAGAAATTATTTTAATATTAATGAAACATTACTGTTTTCATTCAGGAGATTGAAATTTTAGTCGAAACACATTATTTCTCAAGTTATGTTCTTCCTTGCTGATTGGATCTCATTGACAATCTGAGTCTGGTACTTCCAATTAATTAATTAGAGGGATCTTATTTCCCTTTCTTCACTGCTCTTTTTTTTTTTTTTAATTTTGGGCTCTAGTTATTTCCTATCTTATAGTTTATTTGATGTTTTATTAACATTCCTCCCTTGGTTCCTCTGGGACCTTAAATATAAGGCAGGCAGGTTTACATTTTTAAACCTTAAAGCTCTGATTAAATTAACACTACAATATATATAATAATGAATTTAAAGCTATGCTAAAATAGTAGTTTCTGAAAGATAGCTCATATCAGTGTCAATATCAACCCAGCTGAAAGAGGCAAAACTGGCTCTAGTGAAGCACTGAAACTTGCTGCGCAGCTGAATCTTTTGAAATATGCATGGACAATTAATATTGCTGGGATTAGCATCCCTACTAATAGATGTTTTAAATAAAGTCTGAAGGAATCAAAAACACTTAATCTGTGACAAGTATCTATAAAAAATGTAGAGCGAACACCATATTTAATGATCAAAGAAGAGAATTTCCATGAAGGTAAAAAACAAAAAGATGTCAATTTTTATTGCTTTTCTTTGACCTTGTACTCAAAGCCCAAAATAAACAAATAAACGAAGATCAAAGTAAGACATATTAATGTTATGAAGGAATAGATAAAATTTTGCTATTTACCCTGAAAATTCA
>NC_045030.1:53451518-53471752 GCF_008632895.1 Mastomys coucha | reverse complement strand
CTCAGAAATCTGCCTGCCTCTGCCTCCCAAGTGCTGGGATTAAAGAAGTGCGCCACCACCGCCCAGCATAACTTGCTTATTTTTAATATTTGTTTCATGAAAATAAAATAAGTAACCAATTTTTAAAGGTTACAGGTAAAAGATCTCATTCATAACAGGAAAATTACTTCAGAAGAAATATAATAAAACATCTAACTCAAATAACCCTTATAGGTCATATTAAAATATCTAAGACATTGTAAACAAGGTACTAAAGAATAATTAATAACTTAAGTTATATGATACCTATACATGGAATGAATCATTGTTATAAAAATGTCATTTATGATCAAATTACTCTATAAATTAAATGTATTCATGAACAAACTATATGTAGTAATGTTTGTAGAATTTAAAGTAGATCCTAAAATTGATCAGGAATAGAAATTATAGAAATTGCATAGCAAAAGAAACAAAGCCAAATTTATTGTATCAGATATCAAAAGAGATCAGAAGTTTCTGTTATTGCAATAATTTTTTGCCAACACAAGAATAACTAAAGAGATCAATAAAGTAGAAGATAAGGACACAGAACTATGTGAATGAATAGAAATTTAGTATTTGAGAAAGTTGCATCTGAAATCAGTGGAAAGAGTATGAATTTCTGAATATACACTGCTAGGAAACTTGAAAATTAGAAAAGATGTGTATACATATATTACATAAAAAGCCATAAAGAGTTAAGGTTAGATAGCCAGAGATCATACTTCATAATTCAAACAAAATAGAGATCAAACTTCATAATTCAAACAAAAACAAATTCTTAATGGATAAAAATCTTTGATAATGACACAAAGCCAAGGACTGGAGAGATAGCTCAGAATTTAAGAGCACATACTGTGTTTTCAGAGAACCAGAGTTCAGTCTCTAGAACCCATGTTAGGTAACTCACGGATGCGTGAAAATCAAGCTACAGGGCATGCAAGACGCCTGACCTCAGCCTAAGCCTGTACTTACATGCACAGACATATGTGTACACACAATTAATAATCTTTATAAAAATGTTTTACAATACAGTATAAAAAATTTCATAATCATTTTTATACATACAGCTTTTATAAAAAATGCAAAACCAATAATGTAGTAGAAGAAAACATATGACAGAATGAATGTAAAGAACAGAAAAGGTTTTCAACCAAGAAATCAAACAAAAACTGAAATAAAATTTAGACAAAGTTGAGAGTGTTTAACTCCTGCACAAGATCCACTATAAAAGAAGAAAATGGGATTGGAGTATGTAGTAACAATTACAATCAAGATATTGCTTTACATTTACTGATATGTGGATTTTATTTATATACTTTACATGGACTATAAAGTAAAATTTTTATTATTGGTAGAAAAATATGCATATAATTTATTGGAATCCAACAGGCAATGGATATGAATGAGCAATTTACCAACAAAAGCGAAAGACAAATGAATAGCAAACAGGAGAAAATACTTAGCCTTAAAAGTAACAGCTGTCTCATCCCTAAGTCCTGCAGCTGAAAATACCTTACCTTCTCAAATGTTGATAATGTTGTAAAACCATTAATGGATGTGTAATTCACACTAGGAGTTTAGAGAGAAGTTTTATGGCCTTGTCTACAGAACTGAAATGTTAAAATGTACAAGTCCAAATCAATTGATGATTTGTGCAGTTTGAAACAATGACATAGATTTATATGTAACTTAATGGGCTAGTGAGACGGCTCAGCAGATAAACGTTCTTGTCACCGATACTGATCCTGGGATGAGCATGGTAGGAGAGAAAGACACACACACACACACACACACACACACACACACACACACACAGAGAGAGAGAGAGAGAGAGAGAGAGAGACAGACAGACAGACAGACAGACAGACAGACAGAATAAATGCAATAAAATGAAAAACAAATTTACAGAAAATGATTTGATTTTAATCATATAAGCATATAAAATAAATACAAAGCCATACATATACTCATGTTTCTAGATACATAACAATCATCAAGAATCATATAAGGCATATGTATTTTCTACTTTGGAATTGAAGTGAATTTGGAGGTTGAGTAGAGATATAAACATTTTTTAACATTACTATAATGAGGAATGATTCACATCTTGTGGAAAATGAAAAATACAGTTAAAAAGAACACTAATGAGAAGGGGACCAGAAGCGCAGATAAGGACTGTTGTGGCACCAACATTTTATAATAGGAAAACTGAGCTCAAGAGAAACTGTGTGTTTCAAGGTCACACAGTTAATTAGTGACAGAACTAGAATTGGAGTCCAGGCATCTGGTCTCCCAGGCTAGGGAGTGCCACATAGGAATGTCTCTCCATTATACTCAAAGTCTCACTTGTTCTAACCGACAATAGAAATCATTTTGTGATGTTACCAGGATTGTTATTTGAGGATTATTAGATCAGTACCTCCTTTGTAAATGTTATATATGCCAAACAGAACCTTCTGCCCTCTGTAGAATGGAACACAACAAAACATCATTTTCTCCAGACACCTATTAACTTTAATAGAAATTACCTTGGTAATCACAATACTGGGTATTTTTTCTGTTACAGTCATAGGGAAAACAATTCACAATAGACCTATCTAATGCCTCATGGTTCTGAATGATTACTTTTATTAAATATGTTTCTCATAGGTTTTACTGTTTATCTCCAAAGCTCTCTGTATAATTCTGAAAATATTTTCAATTATGCTTTCTAAAAAGTTCCTTAGCTTCTGAAACACTGTCTTAAATCACAAAAATTCTAGATTCTTCCTAGGATCAACACTCTCTCCAACATTCCTCACATAATGGTTTCACTATACTTTTCTTCTACTGCTCCTCAGTAATTCTTGCTTTTTATAACACTAGACAGGGATACTAATATCTGTGGAGAATGTGTTGTCCAATCTTACCACTAAATAGGATGTAATACTGGTAAATTTTGTGTTTCTTCATGGCTTAGAGTGTTGTATATCATCCATCCATCTATTTCCATTCAAAAGAAGGACAGTTTAGTGGTTAAGGGAAAAGCACAGCTTTTAGAACAAGATTTAGATTAATTAAGATTAATTCTGTTCTGATAGTAGTGGTGCACATCTTTAATCCCAGCACTTCGGAGACAGAAGCAGGTGGACCTCTGAGTTCAAGGCTAGCCTGGACTACAGAGTTAATTCCAGGACAGCCAAAGCTAGACAAAGAAACCCTGTCTTGGGGAAAAAAAGGTTAATTCTGCTTAGAGTTTTACATGATTTTGTTTAATTGATTTAAGGAATTTCAACTTGTTCACCTTTGACCTAGCAATAATATATCTCCTTCATCCAGAGGTTTTTAAGGACAGAAGGACTTTCAGCATGATGTGTGCAGTGTGGTAAGCCTTTACTATCATCATTCATTATTCAGCAAACCCCTTCCTATATCCACAAACATGTACAACAGCACATATGTGCATATGATATATGAGATTGCCCATTCACACACAGTGGAAAGCTGAGTAACTTCTTTGCTAACAATCAACCAGAATCAGGCCATTTGTAACCCAGAATATTATACTAATTATCTTCACCACCATCATATCAATGAGGTAATGGTGGGGTACCTTCAATTCTCAACCTCATACTGCTTGGTTTCAAACTATTTACAGACCAACTTCAAAGAAATAAGATGAAATTAGTGACAAATACACTTCTAGAAGTTGAGAGAAACCATGCAAATTGTATTGCACATATGAGACAGAGTTGGAAATTTTCACAGAATGTAAAAATCCCCTCTCTTCTCAAATAATTACCAGAAGCCAAATTTATCATACCTTATTTTTTTCCCCTTCAAATTGTAAGTCTATAAGAATTAGAACTGGGGGCTCAGTGTCTCAGCTTTTGTAAAGTAAATTGATGATGGGCATAAGAGTTGTAAAGAGACTTAAGTCATGAAATTGAGTCACTTTTCTTTATTAAAATGCAAATATCTTATAAAGGGTGCAGCATTAAGTTGTTTTCAGCTACTCATGTCATAACGAGAATTTCTGTATCACAACATGAATTTCTATATCAAACCTGTTCTAACAAAGATAAGCAGAGGAAAGCACCCTTTAGAAAAGGAGCTTAGAAGACAGGTTACCATGGTGCACAGAAGTGAGCACTCTGGGGAGAGGGGCACAGGAAGAGGGCTTTGTAGAGGACAGCACTTACTGATCATTTCCTGAGGCAGGAGCATTTATTTACAAAGGTTAGTAAAATGTATCCACTTACTTTTTTATATACCTAGGCAATCTAAGGTCTCTAGATTTGTTAGATATGTTTATATGAGACTATTTCTGTTCATGGGGATTGCATTCATTGGTTATGGCCTAATTTCCTAGAATATTTCCCAGAAGTTCAATAGGAAAGGACATTCGAGCATTATATTCTTCCTGAAAGACTCCAAATGATGATTTATATGACAAATATACCTTCCCGTCTTCTACCCAAAACAACAACTCTTATTTTAGAAATGAAATTGTGAGAGAGTATTTGCTACTCTGGAAGTCAAAGAATGGTACATGAAGAGGGAGCTTATGCTGGAATCCAGGAAATGTTGAAACATAGATTCCTACAAAGATAAGCCCCTTACAATTGATCTCACTCCTGACTCTTGTCAAAGTTTCCATATTGCAAGTCAGTTTTTTCCATCTCATGTTTCCATCATCTATTAAGGTATCTGAATCCTTCAATAGACTGACTATAAGCTACAACAATGTAGGGACTATGACTTCATCGTCAATCAATCTTGAACTTAGCATAGTTCTTACCCCCTCAAGGGATACTCAATTTGAACAAAGCAATGAATGACCAAATGAAGGCACGGAGGAATTCTGTATAATCATGAAGGCCGAGAAGAAAAACATATGGCTCAGGTTCTCTAAAGCCTAGATTAAGAATGGCATGCTCTCCAATAGGAAACAGAACAGATTACCTGGTATTGTCTTTAGTGAAAATTGACTAGAAACTCCAAGGTAAAAGTCTACTGCAAAACCCATAGGACTACAGCAATCAAAATGAACCTTCAAAGATGCCTATGGTACTCTCCCACATCTTCCAGATGCTCAAATGAGCATATTGTCCCAGAAAAAAAGTGCCAACAGCCAAGGCCTTATACCTGCCTATCAGAGTAAAAGCAAAAACCAAAATGGATTTAGAACCAGGAGATTGGGATTCAAATCCTGATTTTCACACAAACAGAACTATAATTTCATGGTGCGTAACTATGAATCTTGTGAGCTCCTTTATCTGCAGGATGAAATGATTGAAACTACTCTACTAAGCTAGTTTAAAGAATTAGTGTGTCAGTGCTATGGAAGAGCAAATAATAGAGACTTAGGGAATGCAACAAGTCCCTCACCCCACCCCCATTCTTCTTAGCCCAGTTTGCCTAAATTAGAAATCTCATCAGACCTCTGAGAATCCAGGGGTAGACAAAGAAGACATTTCATCAAATGCGACAAGCCAGATGTCAGCAAACTCTTTAGTAGTATGTATTAAAGGAAGAATGGAGAAGACAGGATCCATGAAAATGTGTAGGGAAAGGAAATAATCAGAGACTTCATAGTATTTGTAAATAGTGATAAAGGGTAGGGAAGAAAAAGACAGAAAGATTGGGTGGGGTGACAAGTGGAGAATGTAGTAAAGTGGTCAAAGGAAGGTGAACCTGCACTCAGCCTCTGGGAGCTGTCAAAGAACAGGACTGTAAACTCCTAACAGGGAGAAAACAATTTATTTTTCTCATACTGCTCTTACAAACAAACTGTATATCCTGCTTCACCTCTCTTAGCAAAAGTCACTCCTCTCAATGCTTCTCTCAGCATTACAGTGAGCTCCTATGATTGGTTTTAAGAATTGTAAGAAAATAAGACATCTTGATGAGGAGAAAAGAAAGGTCTAAGAGGCATACTGGGTTCATTCACTATCCACACCCAGCACACTATGTCCCTAACATGACTGCAAGAGTTTTCAGAGATCCCCCTGCTGTTGGTCAGGGTTATTCCTTCATAGAGGTTAGAGAGAGAAGAGAGATTTGAATGAAGAAATGGCCTTTATTATTTCTCGACAGACTGTACTAGTATCTCAGATCATAGAACAATTCTAGATTCGTACTGGGCCAACCTCTTTTCCTTTCACACTTCATCATGTCCTTAGAATGCAAAGAACCTAGTGTGATAGTTTCCCTTTGGGAGTTCATATTCCCTATCAAAGTACCCCTTCAGAGGCCTCCTTTGGGTCTTTGATAGCCACACGGTTGCCATGGGAAACCTGTCCCTCATTTGTCTCTAATCACCTGTTATGGAAAGATAAAGCTTCAACTCCCATTCCCATTTCTATTACATGAGATCATGTCAATCAGTTACCCTAATTTTCTATAGTGTTTCTGAGAATGTCAGCTAGAAATTAGCTTTAGTGTTTTGACAAAAAAAAAAAAAATCATTTGTTGATCAGTGGATTGTATCCCAACCTCATCCCCGTGAAGTCTGTTTTCACACACTTGAGGCCAATCAGATGATGGTTATAAAATTTTAGCCCTCTCAAGTGGATTTGATCCATTAGATGTCAAAGCTGAACAGAAACTAGAAAAATCTAACATCCTCAATTAATAGTATAGGTGAACTAGTAACACAAAAGTTGACGCAGTCCTAGCCATGTACAACTAGGCTGGTAGAGCCCCTTTGTATCACATCACACAATATTAGACAGAAGGGAAAGTACATGTTCCTGATGCCCTGGATTCGGTTTAAAAAGAAGATGGGAAATGCAGTCTTTCTTTTGCCCTTTTCTCCCATTACAGAGGGCTGCAGTCCCTAGGACAGCAGAGCTGTTGGATGCTGGGGATTTAGGTTGTGTTACAGATTGCACCTGTGATGTCTCTCAGCTCTCCAGTCTAGTTTACCTGGGCTCCAAAATGGAATGAATATGCACAGGATTTCTCAGTGCTTTGTCCCCACTTACCCCTTCTGTTTTTCTTATGCGGAACACCCGCCTACATGGTGCAAAGCACTCTACTGTTGACTGCAGATTCTTGATTCGGAAACCATTATGCTCCCCCACCCCCCATTTGCCTGTGCTTCCCCCATTGTGCCCAGGACAAAACCTCTTGTAAACACTTAACACAAACAATAAAGCAGCACATTTGCATTTTCAATTCAGAGGGAAATTGGGTTAAGGGAGCTTCAATGCCTGAATCATAGACTGAGAAAAGGAAAAACAGAGTCAAAGACAGCGTCTTCAGAGGGTTTCAGAATCAGTGACTGGAGGAGGCTGGACTTGGGAGACAGGGAAAGCCAAATTAACAAGAGGGCTGTAAGAGAGGACTGGAAAGGAGGAGTCCTGTGTTACCTTGGCTCTAATTTGTGAAGTTGTTATGATTCAGAAATTCATTCCTCAGCACTGAAAGAGCGGTGACACCCCTCTGGGGGTGGGATGTATCTAATAAGAAATAAGAAAGATGAAGAGGGAGACAGACCTTTGAGAGTTACAGAGCCGTTTGTAGCAAAGAAATTTAGAGCTACTGCAGTGCAGTGAATTTTATTAGTGAGCATTATCTCTTTTGCTTTCAGAAAATAACAAATGGCCTTAATAGCTTAAGGCATTGTTACCAACAAAATATATACTGCAACTTCCTTATAACATTTTTCACTATAGAACAAAACAAGGCAGGTCCATCATGGACTCCATTAAAGGAGCTTTAGTTACTGAAGTATCAAAAGCATCTTGCTATTAGATGTTCCCAAGGCAAGAAACCTGAGGAAAGTATTATTGCGATGCCATAGGTAATAAAAGCATCTAGAAAAATGTGACATTTTCTTTCCTTTGCAGCAAAGATTCCTTTGACTTTCTGCAGCACACACATTGAATGACACCCCCTCATGGCTAATAGCCGCAGGTGGCAAGGGCAAAGGGATGTGTAGCTTGAGGTAAGGTCAATTGCTCCATCCCATTAAATTTAAGGAAAGGTACTTGAGTAATTTGATAAGCCTACAACGAAAATATTCATGCACCTAAATGCTAATTTTATGAAATGTTTGAGGTACTTACCAATGGGTTAATCCTTGGTACAATTTGACTGAAATCTCTTACTAAAGAATAAAAGCAGTGCAAAAGGAAGATGGAGGTAAATCAAATGTACTGAAGCCTCCTTTGCTCCATTATATCTCCAAGATGCTAAAACAATCAAGCTCACAAAATTGAGTGGAGATTCCTAGCAACCAAGGTGAAAAAAAAATCAAAAGATGATGTTTACACGTGTCCTGTGATAATACCGTTCATGCTGCTCTTCATAGTGACTTCTGAGAAGTGTGAACCATTTACCCCCTAATCAACTGAAAATTATTGCAGTAAGGCGCAGCGGAACTGACCTAGAGAGTTAAAGTTAAAGGAATTTCTAATATTTCTTGGGCCTTGTAACTGAAGGTTCAGTGGACTTCTGTGGAGCCAATAGATCAGCCCATCACAATTACTCCGTGTTATTTTCTGTCTGAGGACCTACAGGTCCCAAATCTTCTTAATCCTCCAAATCACTCACCTTGGTGAGATTTGTTTCTTACCTATTCCCATTTTTTTCCTAACTCTGATAGCGTGGCTTAACTCCAACATTACTGCAGGAAGACACCTCAGATCAAGTCTGCTTGTAGTGCTTGTAGTTCTTCTTTTTTTTTCTTTTTTAATACCATCATCATTGCCTGGACATTTTCCAGACTTCCATTCAGGTCTTGGTGTGTGGATCAGTGGTCGTTTCCTTCCTGAGGTTGCCCTGCTTTCTCAGTTTAGGGTAAGTTGGAAGTTGGCTTCTCTAGCATGCCATTACCCCACTTTCTTCTACAGTATATTGTAACTCGTACTGATAGATAGACCTCTGGCTTGGATAGACTTTCTCGTTGTCTGGCAGAAGACAGAAAATGCATTCGTGAAGAGAAAACAATTGTTTTCCTGGTGTCAATCTTGGAGAAGAATGTGTCATGAGTTTTTATAAAAGGAAGAGCATTGAGCAATAGAATAGATGATGTCCTGAAACATGAACAAAATATGAGAGCCGGCTGCTAACTCTACAAAGACCATAGGTTCACAACATTGCATCTGGTGCTCATAAATCAAACCCTTACTGAGCTTGTGCTGCTGGTACTGCTATTCAAAGACCATGATAATTAAGTCTGAGGTGCATACCCTAAATTCACATTCAAATGGGTCCTCCTTTAGGTATCAAAACTGTAGTCCTCCAACTCCCATTGTATATTCTCTTCAAACTTTCAGCCCATCTCTTCTAACTGAAATTAAAGCTGTCCTTCTAGGTAAGCATCACCGTGTAAGTGCGCAAATCCTTTTGAGGATTTCAATGTATTAAACCATTATATTAAAGGCCAATAAACATAAGGGTGTGGTAATCAAGGGATGATCCTGTAATTCATGGTTACTGTGTTTAACATGTACTCCAAATGCCACATATCCCTAAGACCGTTCATTGGGGAAAGCTTTCCTCTGGCCTGCAATGGTACTGCAATGGTGAGAGCTTTCCTAGAGAACTCTCCTGCTTTTTTCCATTTTCTATTTGTTATCATGTGTAATCACACTTCTTAAGTAGCAAAAAGAACTTGACTAGTAGGAAGAGTGGGAGAGGAAATGTTGAATATGAGATAGAAGAGAGGAGAGTTGTAGCCACCTTTATTTGTCTCTGGACATTCTCACCCTTCATCTGCTAAAAAATGAGAGAGAGAGAGAGAGAGAGAGAGAGAGAGAGAGAGAGAGAGACAGAGACAGAGACAGAGACAGAGAGACAGAGGGGGAGACAGGCACAGACACAGACACAGACACAGAAAGATAACAAAGAAAGTGAACATGTTGAAAGTGTGTTGTTCAATCCCACTAAGTCTTCATTTTTCTTTCCACCTCTCTTGGCATGCACATAAAGAAACTTCATTCAAAGACTTGCCCACACTTTGCTTCATTTCTATAAAATTCAAGTTTATAGAACTTTTCTGACTTCAATCCATGCTTATGACTTCTCATTTTTCTCCTACAGTCATAATTTATCTATTCTAACAGCAACAGACAATGTGTTATAGCTCTAAGTATACAATTACATTCTTGGATGTTGTGATAAGCTAAATAAAGAACCCACAGATCCATAGATTTTAGGTGTTACCTTATATGACAAATGAGACTTTGCTAAGGTGATTATGTTAATGGATTTGAGGGGGAGCTTAGTTTATATAATCTGAGCAGGACATCAACATAACCACAAGGGTCTTGTATGAGGGGAACAGAGGAAGATGTAGCTACAGAGAAGACACTATGCAGAAACCAAAAGGAACTTGAAATTACTATCCTTGACATGCAAGAAGTTGTCTTGCATAAAGAAATTTGCAGGATTAAAGCTCTAGAAATCTGCTCAGGCAGGTCTGGCCTCTGTAGGGAGGATATCCCTCTTGAAACTTGTACTTGAATCTATAGAGTGTTTAAGACTTTTGGTCTCTAGAAATGTAACATAAAAAAGTTACATATGCCGGGCAGTGGTGGCGCACGCCTTTAATCCCAGCACTTGGGAGGCAGAGGCAGGCGGATTTCTGAGTTCGAGGCCAGCCTGGTCTACAGAGTGAGTTCCAGGACAGCCAGGACTACACAGAGAAACCCTGTCTCAAAGAAAACAAAAAAAACAAAACAAAACAAAAAGAAGTTACATGCTCTGAACCACAAGTGTGATGGCAACTTGTTATTCAAAAACAGTTAATACCAGAGTCTTCATTCTGCTTATGCCAGGAAAGTGTTCCATCATACTCTATGCCCAAGGACTGAAGATTCCTCTAAAGAAAGATGAGCTGAGGGACTACCTGAGAGATGAAAGGTGGATAGAGTAAGCAAGTGCTTGGGCAGAGGGAAACAGCTGATTCCTTTGGAAACAGCTGATTCCTTTGGATGATAAAATGAGCTCTCTGAATGGGGAAGGAAGATGTGTCTAGAAGGGAGAAGATGTCTGGCGACAGCCTCATTTGAACAGATTGGCTTAGTCCTAGGAAAATGTTTGAGAGATTTGACCAGAAGAAACATTTCTCTATTGTTCTTAATTACTTAAAATCAATCAATCAACTAACCAAAGTCCATAATAAAGTGAAACTCAAATGGATAAATTTGGGGAAACTTAGATAAAGATTAAAGTAAACCTACAGCTGTGCAATGTTAAGCAACTCACTTTGCCTCTCTGAGTGTCTGCTTCACTCTATTGTGGGAATTTTGATAGCTATTTCATGAGATGGTTTGAGAAAATTAAATAGTTTGGAAATATGATGTTGTGGCTGGCTCATACTTTAGTTAGCAGCACTAGTCTCTGTATCCCCAGAGTTTCTATTATGTACTGCTGTACTGCTTCCTGATGTTCTGCTCCTCTTTCTTCTTTAATTTGCCTCAGGTGCCTGTGAGCTCTCTCATCTCCTACTTCTAGACACTGGACAATTTGGCATGTGGTCCTGGGCCTAGTTTTGGGCACATTAAAAGAGTGAACTGAGAATAGAGGTGTAAAAACCTAGCACTGGCTAAAATAAAAGGCTATAAGGAACAACTATTGGTTACCATGTAACAATTCTCATCTCCTATCCTGAGATACTCAATTTGAGTGAAGAACAAGGTGAGGGACAGAAAGTGTGATGGAATTTGTGCTACAATACTCTGTTTTTGGATCAAGGCAAAAGGCTCCATATCCAACTTGGTATTCTACAAATGTATCTTATCATCTAGGCCTCTATCTTGGTTAGGCCCTTTTCTTCTCAGAATTGCTCTTACTAAAGACTCATAATTAAAAATCAAGGTAAAAGTTTCTTTGGGTAGAAAATACTAGTACCTAGGTTATAGGGCTGCTATGATGTTCTTGCATGAAGAAAAACTACACTATATGATAGTTGCCACAAGCTTTTGACTACCTCTTGTAAGAAGAGAAATACAAGAGCTGGTGAGATGACTTGGCAGTTATGAGCTCTTCTAGATGACCCAACTTTAATACCCCATGCGCCTAAAAAACAGCACATACTTCTAACTCCAGTTCCTGCACAAAAATGGTATTTTTAAACTCATGCGAGCACACACACACACACACACACACTAAATTAAAATAAACAGATTATATTTAGAAAAATATATGTATATACCTAGTCACATTCAATAACAATTAAGAAACAGAAGACATGAAGGATAGTAGAAAGTGATATCTGGAAGATTTTGGGAAGAGAGAAAGAAAAGGAGAAATGTTGCAACTATATTATAATCTAAAAAATAAAATAGAAAATTTAAAAATACAAATACATTAAGAACTCGAGTAGATGGAAATAGTTCTTGATCTATATCCCTGAATAAGCACTTCCCATTCTTCCCATACTCTGTTTTTGCTAGCAACATATATTCTCGGCACATATATAGTCACATTCTCACTTGCCTTTTTAAAATTTTTACTTTTTATTTTTCTCATTTGCCTTTTATTCTTTATTGAATCCATTCTTACCATGAAGTTCAGCCTGTATAAGGTATACAGGCTTCTCTAAAAACTCAAAATCTTTCCATTTTCAAGACCTCTGTTTTACTGCAAGTATTTCTCTCTTTGCTTTCCAGGGAAGATACCACTGTATTTGCTAAGAAGACAGTCCACTGAATGCTTGGCTTTACCTCTTCTCATCTTGATCAAGATCTTGTTCCAACAATGAGGGTATCAGACCCCATGTCCACATCTTTAATCTTTATATCAGCACTATTAAATGTCAGGCAAGGAATATTTGTTTTTAGCTAACATATTTACAAAGTCAATCCTTACTGAAAAGAGACATTGCACCATCCCAGCAACATCAATTGAGTATCTATTTTTGGTCTTGAAATTCCTCACAAAAATTCTTCTAAGCATGCTCTATGCTCACTTTCTTCTATATGTCAGCCATATTCTCATCTTTACTCTTTTACATTTGGCTCTGTCTTGGAACTAGTCTCCACCAATCACTCTAAATCTGTCCATCACCAAAACTATTTCCTCATTGTACTTTCTGACACTCCTGTTACATTTATAATGTTCACTATTTAACCTTCTACAACTCCTTTTTTGCATAATATCTACTTCTACCCTCCCTCTATGATCTCTTTCACCTGTCCTTGTACTAAGTGTGCCCCTTGCCACAGTAATTCAATATAGACTCTCTCAAGCTTGTGCTCCAGATCCTTTTCTTTGCCAAAGCTGACCTCATGTTTCCCAAAGTTGTAAGACCAACTCTTTAGAGATGTCTTCTAGTTTTAAAAATCTGAGATACAAATGTCTCTTCAAGCTAGCAGTTAATACCACAACTGGCATTACTATTCTTCTAGTGGCAAAAGCTCCAAATTTAGTGTTCATTATTTAAGTCCTACCTCACTGAAATGATTGCTTTCCCCATCCACTCATTAAGCTAGTCAAGTTTTCTTTTCACTCACATTATCTGTCTGCCCATGCTCTTCCCTTCATTTCATAATTTGAGTGCTTCATATAGTGCCCTACAGACTACTGTATTGCAATAGTCTCTTAATTGCCTCTGCTCAGTCCTCTCTCCTATCCATGCTCGGCATTGCTGACAGATTAATCTTTCTAAAGCACCTCCCTGACTGTCAGTTCGCTGCTTTAAGACATCATATGGTTTTCCTATTGCTTATTAAATGCAGCATTTATTCTTTTGCATCCTGGGAAAGATGCCCTACCATACAGCTGCAAATCAATAGCCTTCCTATACTCAAAAGCATTTTCTTGGATGACATACTCAGTGCTCCTTCATACCCACATTTGTTCTGACAATGCCTGTGTTGCCCACAGTGCCTTCCATGGTGCAGAACAGGTACTTTGTAAGCATCAGTCACCTGAGGAGCTAGAGACTGCATGCTACAGTGGGAGAAAGGAAGAAGCAAGAGGGTTCTGAGTTTGGCTAACCCCAACTGTGAAGAGATTAAACTTGCCAGTGGTGGTACTAACACCCACATCCTTTTCTCTTTCTTCTCTTGTCTCATATTCCCACACATTTCTTTTCCATCTGGTGCTTTACCCTATATCAGGATCCTTAGCTTTGCTAGTATGCACCATGGCCATTATTTAATCCTGTTGATGGCTCTTGAAGGGAAAGAGGTTCCTATGACAACCTCAGATCTTGTTCTTTTGTCCTTTCCACTTAAGTTGTGATGAAAACCACCCTCCTACTCACTACAAATTCTTACAAGAGGGGTTCATTAAACTTGTGATCCAAATCACCATCTAGAATCTGTCATAGAAATACAGAGCAGGAAATTAGATTCCGTTATGAAATGACACCTACTCCCTGCCCAGAGCTCAGTCACCACTCGATATCAATAGCATTCTTTAACATTCAGTTCAAACTCTGCTTTTAGTCTACCAGTAAACTTTGAGGACCAGTCATCCAACTTTCAAAAACTCTTTTCTTGGCAGCTCTGAAGTAAGTCTTATGAAGGACAAAGCTATATCTAAGTAAGATCACCACTAAGCTTGATTGGTGTCCTCTGAATTTTCTACTGTTCAGCAAAGCATGTAAGTTTTGATCAGTTCTTTGACCCCAGGAAATGTACTGCCTGGTAAATGAGTCTTATATGAATTTTAATATTATATGACACTTTACCCAAAGTCATACTTCTCTTGAACTCCTAAGTCCTTCTCAACTCTGCATCATTCTAGCATTCCACGTGCCTTTTTTTGTAGTGAATGAAACCCATAATCTTTCCCACAAGTTTTTATCAAAGAAATATAAGAACTAATTTTCGTTGAATACCTAGTTAATAAGGACTTTGTGTATTATGTGCTTTCGTTTAAACTGCACAGCAACCTAATGATATCTGATATTGTCTAAATTTTAAACACAAAGTAGATAATATCCACTGAACTTAAGCAGTTGGTATAAGGCTATTCATCTAGTAAGTCAACAGACTGGAATTTGATAAGACATTTCTGATGTCACAGTATATGCCATCCTTTACCACTCCTGTGATAATCAATATCTGTTTTCCAGAGGGGGAAAAATCCTTTCTCTTGACACTTGATTGCTGGATGTGGGACCTTCCTAATAGACTTCAGTATCAAATAAAAGTTTACAGTACCACCTGAAATCTGAAATATACTCTCACCAACAGATGTCAGAATACTTTATCCAACTGTCCAATCTCCTTGGATTCAAGACCCATATACAGATGGCACTTTTGAGAACTTCAACTGGTTGTCTTGATTTCCTATGGTATATCCACCAGATTAATTTTTCCCCTTTATCCTAAGAAATAAATATATAAGAGAAGTCCTAAAGTGAACCTATAGTTGTCCCATTATTCTAAGAAGAATGAAAATAGCTTTGGTACTTAATACTTTCCTTAGAAGTATGCTCTTTAAAGGTGTCTTAACATTGAGGACATAATAGCATCCCTGATTCTATCTTAAACCCAGACAAATCAGATTCCCACAAAGACAGATTATGATAATTGTAAATAATGATCAATGTAAATGACAGAGATGGCCCACTTTATGAAAAATTTGGGCATTTATATTTAAATACAGACAAAAGGAACCAGAATAGTAACAATCTTAGAAAATATTCCTCATTTCTCCAAAATTCTCTACATGACTTTTTTTTTAAAGTAAGAAACCTTCCAGAATGCAGTTGATATTGAGAAAGTTTTACCAAAGCTTAAAACAATACACTTTTAGTAAAACACTCAATACCTAATTCAAATTGTAACTATGGTGAAATGTTATGCATGTAGCAAGTAAATATTTCTGTCTCAATACTCTAGTTATTTTCTTCTTGGGTATATTAGATAACTTGAATTAACAGCTTTGAAAAGGTTGCCAAAGAGGAAAAATATTTTAATGAATAGTCACAGTCATTTAAAATCATCAATATTGATTTATGTTAGGTATGCACAGTGTTCTTGAAAAGGTTATTAATGACCCTTAAAATGTTGCTTACAATTGGTTCCTCTGAGCTCACCAAGTTCAGAATTCAAGATTTGGTGAGGCATTTGCTGGTGCAAGATGATCTACCATTTTATTTAACTTTCCCACTTAAGTGAATAACTATTACCCCTGGGAACAAGGCTTAAGGGAAATTGATTTTCATGAGTACAAGGTATTAAGCAAACAGACAGGACCTGAATCCCTAATGGGAGGAAGTTCCAGCAGGATATTAATTTGAGCAGTTGGAATAGCAGCTAGACTCAGAATGCCCTTGAAGGTGGAGCCTGGGTCTATGTTGGGATGAATCATCGGAGGAGGAGGTCATGGTGGCCAGTCATTTGGAGCAGAGAAAAAAGAAGACAGTGAAAGGTAAGAAAAATAAATCTAGGTTTCTGATAACAGTGACAAAAATTAAAATCTCAGATTTGAACTGGGATGTGTAAAAGTCACATCAGCAGTTACTGACATTCCATAGGATATGTAGTTCCTGTGCTAGATATATGAAGGAAATCAGGAGAAAGCAAAGGAAAATATCAATGCTTCCTATTGAATGAGATGACACATGAAATAACTTTGGAGTCATGATTTACACATAGGCTCACATTTGTCAGAGTGTAGTGATGATCCTTATGGATTTTGTCTGTACTCTGTATGGATTGTTTCATTAAGTTAGAAAAAAATGCATGGAAGCCTATGAAGTCATTTTATTATCTTCTATCCTTTATTTTACACATTAAAACACTGACATAGCAAGACATTAAATTATTTACCCCAAGTCAAACAGATAACAGGGAACGGAGACAGAGCTCAGGTCTGCCTGACATGAAAGCTTGTCACTTAGCCACTATTCCCAGTGACAACAAATCTTCTAGCAAACTGGTCCTCAACTTGTGAGTTGTGATCCCTTTGGGGGGGTTCAACAACCACTTTCACAGTGGTCATCTAAGACCATTGAGAAACACGGATTTTGCATCATGATTCTTAACAATAGCAACATTATAGTTATGAAGTAGCAATGACAATTTTCTGTTCGGAGGTCACTACAACATGAGGAATTGTGCTAAACAGTTACAGAATTAACAGGGTTGAGAACCACTGCTTTAGCATAAACAAAAGACACCATATTATTCTGACTGTGGCAGCTTCTTAACATTTGTCACAGAAAAATAAGAATCTAAGAACAAAACTATTCAAAGAAAAATGGTAGGAAATGATGGCTAGAATATCCAAATGTTACAGGGTAGAGGAAATAGAGAAAACAACTGAGTTTTTCTGCATCATTCACATCATATATCAGGATGAAGGCTAAAAGATGCAAGAAAAGGAATATCTCTATTATTCAGATACCGAGAATAATGAGCATATAATCAGATAAGTATTAGAGTGATAAATTGGAACATTTCAGTGCCCTGCCATGTAGGTCAGTGGAATAAGACAGAAAGTCTATCAGATGCTATTTCTTGCCCTTCAGAGCAAGAGGAACAAAAGAAACCAATTTTTAAAAGATGCTGCTGGTTAAAAAGCAAAGTTTTTCAGGCTTCATTTTGATACTTTTTCCTTAGGATCACTGCTGAATATGCTCTGAATGTCATCATTTTCAGATCTTTTGCTACAAGCTCAGAGACATGGTTCAAATCAATATTTGATAAAATCTAGGCAATTAATTTAGATATATATTTATGTGGCTCTTTCTTTTTTATATGCAACTAAAAGTAAAAGCATGCTTTATATATGTTTTTTTTTTGTTTTTTATTAGTCCAAAGTAGACTTTTTCATACAATATATTCTGATTACAGTTTCCCCTCCTCCTACTCCTGTTTGTTTGTTTTTACATAACTTATCCAGATATTTTTATATGTAGGTTACAGGTATGTCACATAATGACACATCACATATCATTTGGTCTGATACATTTTCTAGCCTATTTCATTGTCATCTTGACAGATGGAATAGAAAAAGAAAAATATTGGCATCAAAGAATATAGTTGAATTAGAAATATCTATCACCAGGTTTCAATAATGCTGATCTCCCAATCCATTTCTGGGTCTCAATAATGTTAGTTTAAAGCATCTCAGCGATGTGTGTCTCTAGGTCTCAAGGTGCAAAACCGCAAATAACAGAATCATTCCCTTGGACACCAGGGTTTTTCTAGCATCATTAGTGTGTAATTCCTTTAACAATTGAGCTGTCTATAATAGTCTACAGGTTGTTTTCAAAGGGAAAAAAGAAATCTTTCTCCAAAATGTTCTACTGTGTGGCCTAAGCTTAAGTTATTCAAGAAAAACATTTGTTTTTGAGAGTTGACCAAAGTACTCAACTTCCCTCTGAAATAGGGGAGTTCCTAGGGAACAAATCAAGGATCCTTTCATTGAGCTTGCACAGCTTCTTTCTGTGGATAACTTTCCTGCTCTTGCTTCTCTAAGGTGTCATTTTAGGGAGGAGGTTAATATGTATTTAGAACAAAGGTTGACCTAAATAGTGAGGATTAAGCAGCAAAGGTGAACTTCTTCATTTGTCTATGCTACCCTGATCTCTAGCATTGAACTATTGCCCCTAATACAAGCCGTTGCCATTTCAAATAGAATATAGATCTAAGAGAACTTCAAGTCGATGTTCTATCTTAATCTGTAGAATTGGGGTTTGGAGGAAAGAAGAATAGAACCTGATTGGTATAGACAAGTAACTGTATATAGGAAGATCAGTTGTTCTTCAAATTCCACCTTACCTCCCCTCCTTTCCAAAAGGGTCTTCTGAATTGATCTTAGAAGAAATAGCTTTGCACTGTTATAGCTAATCTCTGATTCCATACTTAAGGTTCTGCACTTGGATTATATGATTGTACTTATACAACCATTATTGGTTGTATACCTCATTAATCTTATGAGGTGGTGGATGTGAATTTGGGACTTTTATATTATCTTCCAAACAGCTTTACCTTTTGATGATTATAATGGCATAGGAATATTGATACTTAGATGAATCTTGGTGAAGAAAATACCAAGAGAATGGAACCAGATGACATGATAATTACCCTTTCTGTGTAGCTAGATGTTAAGAAGGAAGCTGTTTTCCATTGCATTTACTTAACAGTTCTGTAAAGAAAGCCGAACCTCCTGTCCTTACTTAGTGAATCAAGGATAATGATCGTTTTAATTGTACATCTTTCAGAACCTCTGACCACCATTTTTCTATCCACTCTTAATGGTCATAAGTATAAACGAACATGAAGAAGAGAGAAAGAATACGACTGAAAGTATTCTGACACCAACTGACCCCCGAAAATTGTTTTCTTGGCTGAACTCATTCTATTGTCATCTACCTCTCTAATGCAAGAGCAAAATGAAATAAAATAGAACCTTTTTGGGGGGAACAGATAATTGGGACTTCTGAGCAATTGTGCCATCCTTAATGATGCTTGGGGGGCTTATTTTGAAAAGAATTTGACAATCCCATCAAACTGAGCTCTCTTGTACATCATGTGCAAGATTACTCCTGAAATTCAGTTGCTAACTGCAGGCTTTGAGCAATTTTTGTAGGGTGAATAAAGGTTATGCTGACCTACTCATTCTCTTCCCTGGTTGTTTTTGGAAACCAGGACAACAATTTGTGATGCATTTACTTAAGAGCTTGTTTTTAGTCATACTAAGAGCTCTACCTCTCAGAGCCAAAGCCCTGTCTTCACTAAGCTTCTGACCTTAAGGGTCATCTCAGAAATGAGAGAGAGAGAGAGAGAAAGAGAGAGAGAGAGAGAGAGAGAGAGAGAGAGAGAGAGAGAGAGAGAGAGAGAGAACAGGGACCAAAGGGTACTAAAAAAGAGAAAATTGATCTGCCTATCTCTGGGAAAACCATGTTTATCCATGCAGTTGCTAGATAAAGTTGTATTTCATGCCTGCTCTGAATATATTTACAGTATATTTTATTTCTTAAATCAAATTTTATTAATGTATATTCAAAGAAATGGCAGGACATCTTGATGGTATACCTTATGGGATAAAGCCCTAAAAGTAGCTCATCTTACCCCATTCTACCTTATGCTTAGTTGCCATCTTGCCTAGATCAGACAGCAGCTTTCTCACCACTTACTGACTTACATTCTGATTCTCCTGTATCTGACTATTCCTTATACATCTGATCACAGCATAAACATGTAACTTCTACCTCAGTTGTATTTTCTCTAGTGATGTAACAAAAAACACATCACCGCTTCCTAAACATTATTCTTTTTTTTTTAGATATTTTCTTTATTTACATGTAA
>NC_045030.1:53449121-53450467 GCF_008632895.1 Mastomys coucha | reverse complement strand
CCCCTTAGGACAAACAACAATATGAACTAACTAGTACCCTCAGAGCTCTCAGGGTCTCAACCACCAACATTATTCTTTGTATCAAGGTTCTATATTTCTCTCTCAAGGCTCTTATCATTGTGATCGTTTTATACTTGTCAGAAATTCATCTGTTTAATGCAGGGTTCTCAACCTGTGTTTTCATCCCTTTGGCAAACCTATGTCTCCTAAAATATTTACATTACTATTTCTAAGAGTAGAAAAATTTACAGTTATGAAGCAGCAACAAAATAATTTCATGGTTGAGGATCACCACAACATGAAGAACTACAGTCAAGGGTCACAGCATTAGGAAGATTGAAAACATTGGTTTACTGCGTACTTTTACCACTAAGCTATATCCTTAATGACGACTGGTACCAGGCCTTCTGTGCTTCTAGTTTTGCCCCTAGTAACTACCACTTAAATAACTTGTGTATGTCCAGAGGTATGTGATGAGAGAATGACGACTTCCGAATATCTCTTTTGCATTTATGCTAATCTCTCTTCACTGCAATAAAAGGCTTATAGGGAGGCTATAAGCCTTTGAATTTGGACACACTAAAGAACATGCTTGTAAGCCTAAGAGGGAGGGGGGAACTCAAGCTTATTCCATTACTAATTAATGAGACTTGGGATTGAATGATAAAAATCTAATGATGTTAATGTTGGTTCTGAATGCAGGCTGACAGTCTCTGAAGACAAACTAAAATGGTAAGAGGACACTGCAGTTTAATTCCCCAATTAGGAAGCAGCTGTCACCTCCAGGGACAACCTTAGCTGCTGATTGATTTTCTTTATACACTGTAATCATTGCCAATGCTACTTCATGCAGTTCAAGTTCCCTATATTCCTCTAGTATCGGTGGATCTTCCTTAACAAAACCCTAATACATTAACATTTGGATTGGTGCAAAGGGTAAATTGTGAAAGATTCCTTCATATTTCAGAAGCACTCTAACAAGATTCTTTTAAATAACCAGATTGTTGAGTACAGTTAAACAATGATTTCACATCTAAAAAAGTGTGATTTATTTATAACCTCTTCAGGAAACATTGTCATTACCCAAAACAAAGCAGAAAAGATGGCTCTTCCTTATTTTCTAGTCACAGAGTGAGCCTTTAGATTTGAACATCAAAGGAATCAAGCCCCTGTCTCTGAGTTCCTACCTTCTCATTTATGCCACAACACAGACTAATTTGTAATCCTGCCATAGCCCGGCACTGTGATCAGGCAGCCACTTCACACATATAGGTCTTTGAGCATGAGGGGCAAGTGAACAAGAGGAAGCTATGTCCATGACTCATTGCTAACCCATCCTGGCTGCT
>NC_045030.1:53437633-53449107 GCF_008632895.1 Mastomys coucha | reverse complement strand
CCTTTTAAATGCATATCCTACTGCTTGTGAGTCAGGAATGTCATTTTCATTTATGAATGATGGAACATTATTTTTCTCTAGCATTTCCAGTGAATAACTTTACATATATTTTCCCCCAATTTCCATAGGAATTTGATGCCATGGAAGCAATCAGCTACATATCCACAGAGCCCAGCAAAAACTCTTATTTTTCTTATTGGTAATTTAAGATCAATAATTCTGAATTTACTTCCTCCTTCCAGTGATATTAGTGAAATCCCCCATGATGGGGTGATTCAGTAGGAAAGAGTTGTCTGATTTACTGTTACTTTAAGATTTGGGATTCATATTTCTAGTGAGTCTTTGATACCATTTCAGAACTTCAGGTAATACTGTTAAGAGAAGCTTTCTGCTTATTGTCACCATTAGATATGTTTGCTTCCTAATGGGAGACTCTCAAAGGTAGATTTAGCAGCAGTTATGTCAAAGAAAAAAGTGGAAAAAAACATTGGACTCAGTCTTTCTTAACTTGAGATCCCTTTACAAACATGTTGGTTTGAATGAGAAATGTCCCACATAAACTCATGGGTTTCAACACTGAATTCCTATCTTGTAGCTCTATGGAGGAAGGTTGGAGAACCTTTAGAGCATGGACTCTCATAAGAGGGCAACTTGAAGCAGCCCTTACATTTTATGGGATTTCCTATCCCATTTGTGCTTCCCAGCCCACTGAGGTATGAAGAGGTAAGAGGTGCATCCCAGCCATATGTCCAGGCCACCATAGAGTAGCCTGATGCTGTGCTTTCCTCCATCACAAAGGACTGTGTCCCTCAAGCATGAGACAAATAAGGGTCTCCTCCTTTTAGTCACTTCTTTCTCCATTATTTCATCATAAAAAAAAAGAAAAAAAAAGGAATCCAGCAGCTACTGAGTAAGTCTGCCTAGTAGACCATATACAGAATATCCCCTAGTGGGAAGGAGACGAGGCTTTCTGTACTAGACAGTATATATGGTGTTCCTGCTCCTTTCTAGTATGTTTGCTCTTTTGCCAGTTGCTTATATTTCTTCTCCTCAGATCATGAGCTTGAATCTCATAGATATGGGTAATCTGACTGCAATCAAAGAATTTCTCCTTCTGGGATTTGGAAGCCTTCATGGGTTACAGTTTTTCCTTTTTGGAACATTTCTTGGAATCTACATAATGACCTTACTGGGGAATATTCTCATCCTTATAGTTATTTCCAGTGACCAAAGCCTCCAAACTCCCATGTACTTCTTTCTGTCTAATTTCTCCTTCCTTGAGATCTGGTATACAACTTCCATTGCTCCTAAGATGCTGAAGACCCTTCTCTCTGGTCCAGAGGCAATTTCTTTTACAGGATGTGTGGCTCAGTTTTATTTCTTTGGCTCCATGGCTGTAGTTGAGTGTTTTCTCCTGGCAAGCATGTCCTATGACCGATACCTTGCTATCTGCAGCCCACTTCGGTACCCAACTCTCATGAACTTCCACACATGTGTCTTGCTTGCAGGCGGATCTTGGGTGGGTGGATTTCTAACTCCTGTTGTTACTGTCACAATGACTTTCCAGCTCCAGTTCTGTGCATCCAATGAGATTGATCATTTCTTTTGTGACCTTGCCCCTGTGCTGAAGCTGGCTTGTTCTGATCCTGAGGAAGTAAAAAAAACTACTTTCCTCATGGCCTCCTTTGTCACCATGGGACCCTTCTTGCTCACTGTAGCCTCCTATATAAATATTGTTATTGCTGTCCTCAGGATGCCATCAACTGCAGGAAAACACCGAGCCTTTTCCACATGCTCCTCCCACCTCATCGTGGTTTCTCTGTACTATGGAACTCTGGGAACTGTGTATGCTATACCCACAGCAACTCAGGACATGGCTCTAAACAAGGTCTTCTCACTGCTCTACACTGTGGTCACCCCCATGGTCAACCCTATCGTGTACAGCTTGAGAAACAAGGATGTTAAAAAGGCAGTGCAGAAACTCCTGAGTAAGTGGAAGCATCTAATGAAGACCTAATTGCCTTCTCCATCCCCAGAGAGTCTTTCCCCCATGAGTTTGTGCTTCTTTAGAGGGGGCCAGATACTTGATTCACAGCTTGGGGTTTCAAGCAAATGCTGTTGCCTTCTTCCAGGGAAATCAGTAGCAGAGGAGGGATTCTCCCTTAAGTTTTTGCAGACTAATGTTTCAGTTGATTTCCTGAACAGAACAAGTAAATTTATCAAGATAGATATAAGTCTACCAGGCTACTCTTTCATGTGTTGTTTCCTTTTAAGGGGAAAGTAGGAACACCAAACTTGATCATTCACAGGAACCAAGATATAAAATCAACCTTCCTGTCTATCAACTACAAAATAGATAAAATATAATATTGACTCATATAGATACATATTTGTGTACATGCATACACATATATCACAGAGAGAGAGAAAGCAAGAGATAGATAGATAGATAGATAGATAGATAGATAGAGAGAGAGAGAGAGAGAGAGAGAGGGAGAAAGAGAGAGAGAGAGAGAGAGAGAGAGAGAGAGAGAGAGAGAGAGAGAGAGAGAATTTCAGTCTAAAGAAAGCCAAACTTATACATTGTTGACAAAAAAAATAGCGATGGATTTGGCTGGAAACCATCATGTAAGTAAAATAAACAAGACTGAGAAATACATCATGTTTTTTCTCATATATGGGACCTAGATATTAAAATGATTTAAAAATAGAAGAGAGTACTTGGGAGAAAGCAAGGATCAAAGGGAGCAGGGGTGAGAAAATAAAGGGTAAAGATGATCAAATTACATTATGCATACATAGGTACATGCCACATGAAACCTGCTATTGTGTACAATTGATATGTTTCAATCATTAAAAAGACCCAGCTTGAAACAACAGCTTCATGCCATAAATGCTTATTCCTTTTCTTGTTTTCTTTTTCTGTGTTTATGAAAGAAGTTGATAGAATTATTTGCTGGCATTAAGGTTTCCTGGTTAAATTACCTACCCATGTCTGTATGTATCCATATGCCAATACCTTCAAGAATCTCTCCACACTTCACACATATACATGGTCATTGTGCTATATGCATTGTTCTTCATCTTTCAGGACTACCTATTATCTTCCTTTAGCTTCTGCCTAGCAAGGCCCTTCACTGTGTCTTGCCTTGAATTTCATCCACATTCCAACTACTGTAGCTTACATTGTCTGTCTTGTTTCTTTAGATCACCTTCTTTTCTACTGATAAAATGCTAGTGCAGCTATTGACTACTGGACTCATTTGAACAGTTAAATCTCTCAAAGACAAGAGCACCATTGTCCTTATTACTCTTTTTTGAAAAGTATGTTTCTAATTGAAATAGAATTGCATCATGGTTCCCCCTCCCTTTCCTCCCTTCAACCTAACATCTGCTACCTTCCTTTGAAGTCTTGTCATGTCCCACCCTCTTTCTTAAGTTGACAGCTTAATTTTCATTATTATTGTTACATATATATGCATATGTCTGTGCATCTGAATATACTTAGACTATGCACAAATACATATAAACACAACTTGCCAAGTCCATTCTTGTTGGTTGTATGTATGTATACATATACACATACACAAGTATACATATACATATACATGTATACATAAAAGTGTATACATATATATGTATACATACATGCAAACACACTACCAAGAATATACATATATAATTTCAAGACTGACCACACTTCATTCATTCATTGAACAACGAAAACTACTTCATCTATGGCTCAGGGATATGTCCTTACTCCTTTTAAATTCTCCTGGCATAGCATTCCACACAGAATAGTTGCCAATAATCACTTGTTGATTAAACCAATCAATGACTAGTCAAAACAATGGATATGGGTAGATAAAGTAAAATAAGGCATATTTCCTGGATACACTGAATATACTTTTTAAATCCTTTTTCTTCCTACACCATTTCTTGGTATCATGGCCATCCCTACTTTCTGCCACAAGTACCTCCAATTGAGTAATATCAACTCTGCCCCTTGCTGTCCTTTCTGGTGCTACCTCTAGAAACACCAGAAGCAGGATAGCCATCCCCAAACTTCCATTAACACCATGAGTCCAAGAATGCCAGGCAGTTTGGGAAAGACTTTCCTAGCTGGTTCTTCCTACTCCCTTCCCGGCCACCCACGGAGCTCCTTGTTATATGGGGCCTAATTGTCTCTAATCTAGTTTTAACTTCTTGTAATTACCCTCAATTATGAAATAGAGCCTGCAGAACACACTCCTTGTGGTTAAAACCTGGATCTAGAGTAGAATTATAATTACTGTTCAGTCTCTCAGGGGTGCTGCCTTCTGCTTAGATGCGGAGTGGAAATGCCTCATCTGCTCCAGCCGTACATGAGTGTTTTTGAGTCCAGCTGAAGAATTGGTTTAGTGTGTTTGCTACTCAGAAAGATTAAAAATAACTACTGCCCCCATATCAACATGGGGAAACCTGGAAATTTTTAATAGCTTTTCTTTGCCCGTAGGATAAAGCCCACATGTTCCATGGAAGTGAGCAGCAAAGACATCTGTTACAAGATCTCCAAACATGTAGTCTATCTCCACCTCACCCCTGCCTTAAGAATTTATGATTCTTCTTGAGCTTCATGTGGTCTGTGAATTGTATCTTAGGGATTCCGATCTTCTGGGATAATATCCACTTCTCAGAGAGTGCATACCATGTGTGTTCTTTTGTGATTGGGTTACCTCACTCAGGATGATATTCTCCAGACCCATCCATTTCCCTAAGAATTTCATAAATTTATTGTTTTTAATAGCTGAGTAGTACTCCATTGTGTAGATGTACCACATTTTCTGTGGTCCATTCCTCTGTTGAGGGACATCTGGGTTCTTTCCAGCTTCTGGCTATTGTTATTAGGGCTGCCATGAACATAGTGGAGCAATTCACAGACCACATGAAGCTCAAGAAGGAAGAAGAAGCATCAGTAGATGCCTCAGTCCTTCTTAGAAGGGGGAACAAAATACTCATGGGGAGCAAACACACAGACAAAGTGTGGAGCAGAGACTGAAGGAAAGGCCATCCAGAGACTGCTCCATCTGGTGAGCCATCCAATATACAGTCACCAAAAGCAGACACTATTGCAGATGCCAAGAAGTACTTGCTGACAGGAGCCTGATATAGCTATCTCCTGAGAGGCTCTGCCAGTATCTGACTAATACAGAAGTAGAGGCTCACAGCCACCCATTGGACTGAGTACAGGGTCCCCAATGAAGGAGCTAGAGAAAAGACTGAAGGAGCTGAAGGAGTTTACAACCCCATAGGAAGAACAACAATATCAATCAACCAGACCACCCCCCACAGAGCTCCCAGTGACTAAACAACCAACCAAAGAGTACACATGGAGGGACCCATGGCTCCAGCTACATATGTAGCAGAAGATGGCCTTGTGTGGCCTCAATGGGAGAAGAGGCCTTTGGTCCTGTGAAGGCTTGATACCCCAGTGTAGGAAATGTGAGTGCAGGGAGGCAGGAGTGGGTGAGTGGGTAGGGGAACACCCTCATACGAGTAGGGGGAGGGGGAGTGGTATAGGGAGTCCCAGGGGGGAAACAGGGAAAGGGGACATTTAAAATGTAAATAAAGTATACAATAATAATAATAATAATAATAATAATAATAATAATAAAGAATTTATAATTCTATCCAAACTCTCAGTTTTGGCTCTTTAAATTCCTGTCTCCCTGTGTTATGTTCCTCAAAGCCATTGTCCTCCTCACCACTCCCACACATTATATTCTCTATCTCCTTCCTTCTCTCTTTTTCTCTTCTTCAGGTTTTGTTTATTCTTTCCTTTATTAAATGAAATATGATATCATGTAGTCAACATTACTCTAAAAATCACAGCAGCACTCATCCCTCTACCTCCAAAATATTGAGATTACAAGTGTGCTCCATCATAGCCAGTTCCATAATTCCTTTAATTTGGACAATCCACTGGATGCCACCCAAATCTTCATATATAGGTTTTTAGAGAACTCTGATTTTTCCACTATATATTTTCATAACTACAATTAAATAAGTACATGAATATAATATGCACACACATATATGAACAGATAGGTATATATTATCTACCTGCATCAAAATTTCACCAAGGCATGATCCATGTCAGCTGTATTTGACTTCTATAACTCTATCACTAAGCACAACACTTATCACAGACTTATTTGTTCAATAACTTGTTGTTAATAAAAGAATAAAAAAGAGCCATCTAAAGTCATTCATTTGTTTGATAAAGCATTATATTACTCTCGCTCAAGATGTGATTATTTAATCTCTTTGAGGGCCAAATCATTCCACTGTTTTCCAAACTACAGTAGACTCTAGGACCCATTGACAATTAATCACTTTACAAATGTGTGCATTTCTTCTCAGAACTAGCAGACTGCATATGGTGCAAGATAGCCTATCCCTAATACTAAGAAGCATGTCAAAGTTTGGGTCCTGGCCCCTTGGCAGTACAGCTTCTCTGCTGTACCCAAAAAGCAATACTTTTCTATTACCAAGCTCTGGTTGATGTACTTGCCTGTGCAATATGAATTATTTTTTTCTGTATTTAGTGAAACATTATGTCAATGATTGGACAGACTAATTAATAGCAAATCAGATGAAATTTTCATGTCTCTGTACAAGCCAAAGAGAAATTATCCCCATTAACCTGACCAGTACAAACTGTCATGCTAGATTAGAAGTGCTACAGCTCCAATAGCTCCAATTTGTACCTTAACCCTCACTGTTTGGGCCAGATGGTTTCTTGGTACTTCAGCATCTGCTCAGAGAAGAGAGAGAAGAGATACAGAATGGGAAAACCAGGAATAAGAAGAGGTAAAAGGGGCTTCAGGCCCAGACTAGAGGAACAAAGCAAATAATCGTACCTGTATCAGCCCTAGAGCCTTGGTTATATTACACCTCTGTCCAATGCTGTCTGTGTAGGACAGGGGGAAGCAAACTGCCTTCAGGACAGTGGTGGTGAGCATATTCAAGTCAAAGGCTCTTACTGTTTTTATGAACAGGAGGTAGAAATACAAAGATATGGCCAAGAGCTTGTCTGGCCTCCCAGGAAGCTAAGAGTTAGGTAGGGATCATGAATTTTGCAAAATAGGTTGTAGTACGGGACTAATCATATATAGGACATTTCTACAGGTTATTCAAGATTACAAACTTATAACTGATTCTCTACTTTTTTTTGTCTTTAGCTTTGTAGAATTTTGAGTTCATTTCCCACCTCTATCTTCACCTGTAGTACAAGATCATTGCCAGTATAATTTGAACAAATACACACATGGAATGTAGGGATATGGTATCAGTTCTTAATATTCTTTTTCTCATCAAAGTTTGCTTTAACACACTCCATCATCTTTGTGTGTATTTGAATTCTTTCTATGTTGAGCTCTCTGGTGTGCCAATGTTTATCTCTCTCTTTTTTAAAATGATTGATTTTTAAAAATTTTTCATGTTCATTAATGCTTTGCTTGCATGTCTGTTTGAGTGTATCAGATCCCCTGGAAGTAGAGTAACAGACTGGGTGCTGGAAATTGAACCAGGGTCCTAAGAGAAGAGCAGCCAGTACTCATAACTTCTGAGCTATCTCTCCAGCCCTTGTTTATCTCTTATAGCATGTTTACTCTTTGATCATACTAGAAAAGCCATTTCTCACCCTGGTTACAATTCTGTTCCCAAACACTTTATTTTGCCAAGCTTCCCCTGAAAGTTAAAAAACAAATGTCATATCTTCCCTGTTTTCATTCATAACTCAAAGTGTATTGACATCCTCAACAAAACTTCACTTGTATTTTGAGTTTCTTCCTAAAAGTCAGCTTCTTCAACCAGCCTGAATTTATCAGCCATTATTGTTAACGATTGCAAGACATAGAGATAATTAATGATGTAAACTTTAGACATTTTCAATATTCACATCATTCTTGTGGAGGATTAGATGACCCCCATGGGCAGTCACTAAATCTTTGGAGCAGCCTCATTTCTTGTTCCCCATAGTGTTCATTCCCTGGTAAGGATTTCTTACCATGTAAAATATATCACTTGAAAGTTCACTTCATACTCTCGATAGCAATCGTTTGCTGCAACCAATAGTCATCTTTTTCTTCCCGGTCATGACATGAAAGAAAAAGCATTTTGATGCCAATGCCAGCTAGTGTTGAACTGGTTAGCAGACTTTGAAGGTTTTGTTCCTGAGAGTTTAAACATTTTGCCAATGTGGCCTTGGCCATAGTTCCAGACATTGAGTAGCAACTTCCCTTTGGTCAGTATAAATGTAACCTCAAGGATGATTATTTTAGAAATTTAAACGGTTATGTTTCTTTTCTTTCTTTCATATATTTTGTAACAATAGCTTAGACTAACTAAAGGTCACTGACACAAGGACTTGAAGAATAGAAGGATTGGGCTCAAGGGAGCTTACCCTAATTCTCATGTGCCAGTTTAAGCACTCTGTAATATTTTTCTTATCCTATGTCTTGAGTTACTGAAGCATTTGTTATTGGTTAATATGCTAGTCTCTGCAATTAATGTTGGATTTGAAACCTCATCTGAGCATTTGTTCTTAAGTCTGTCTAGTGTATTACTTGCTCTCCTGAGCTGCTGTTTCCCTGTCTATATAATGAGATAATATCTACCACAAAGGAGTTTATTAAATGACACAGAAAACAATTAACGTGGTACATACTGAGAACATATTATTAACTGATTGAACAAGTAGTCAGATATAGTGAAGTCAAAATGTCTTTCAAAGTTGTAATATATCTCCATGAATATTGACTCTTGTTATTCAAATATATTCCTCACAGAATTAATGTCAGAAACAAAATTTCATTTCAGCCACATCCAAGGTGAGGGTATATTTCTTCCAGGCTAATGGGATGTGTTTCTGTTTCATCAGGACATTAATACACACCAATCATTCCTGAGTTGATGGTAGTATATGCCTTCTCCACTAACAAGAACTTGATAGTGTCTTTCTTTTTTCAATTTTCACTGCTACTATTCAAGGGCTGGGGCCTTCCATTATTCCTCTTCATCTCTGCATACCAGGCTAGAGTTCATTCAAGTGAACTTTCTTCTTAGTGAAATGATTATTTGAGGAATTGTTATTCTACTCTTCCAAAGGTAAATAATTAGCTTTAATAGTAGATGGTTTAATAGAATCTTTATTATTAAATAGAAAGATATATCAATATTTCAGATGTAAATAATATAGATAGAACTATAACACTTGATTACTCTTCATTATTTGTATAAGGTAGTAGTATTTTACCAATCAAATTCTTTCTTTATAGCTCATGGTGTAGAAAATTCTAAAACAAATGAGGCAGTTTTATAGTATGAACTGGAGAAGTTAGTAAATTTATCTATATTACCCTAACTAAAATGTCATATGTACCAAACAGTGCCCTTCTTGAAAGCCATAATTTCCTATTATTTGTGGAGCTGAAAATTAAAGATTATCCTTTAATAACCCTAGCGTAGCCTCAAGTGATGATGTAAAAAGTACATGAACCCAAACCCATGGAGATAACTTCTAGAAATGCCTCCCAGGGCTCTCAATAGCACTATATACACATTTTAACTCATTTTGGTTGCTGAGCTTAAAGTAGAATAATAAATGTCCAAGGACTACTGGAGTATAGGCAACATTATTGGTAGTCAATGACATCAGAGAGAAGACAAAATACTTCTTAAAAAGTAAGTAGCTCAGGACCATTTGATGGATTATTAAAGAGTCTGGTACTTCTCATGAGGGTTCCTCAGGACATCTCTACCTCTCAGTGAAATCCAGTAATTGTTGTTGATAATGATGACCTAAAATCAACCCCAAAAGGCCAAACTGTACCAAGAAGAATCCACATGGAAAAACAAGACTCATCTTAAACAATTGAAGCAATTGGCTTCAATGATGAGTATTCTTTGGACATGCCATTTATTTGGGGCATATACTTGAAAATATGTCTTTTCCTGATCACTGCTAACCAGGAAGATATTACACTATCTGCCAATCAAGATATATCACACTAGAATATTTCAACCTGACTTCAAAAAACAGATAAGAATTCTTGATGATTTGATGATCTTTCTCTCTTTCTCATTCTCTCTCTCTCTCTCTCTCTCTCTCTGAGTGTTGTGCATAAGAGAGAGACTGAGAGAGGAAGGGAAGGAGGGACAGAGAGAGAGAATTGTTAGTAAAATGCTTGTGAAACTTGTTCTGTTCTGATATTGTTGCACTCATATAAATGTTACTCATCTAGATAGTAACAATTATTTCCAACATTAAGTTAATGAGATAGATATTTTACTGTGTATGTGTGTGTGTATGTGTGTGAGAGAGAGAGGGAGAGAGAGAGAGAGAGAGAGAGAGAGAGAGAGAGAGAGAGAGAGAGAGAGAGAGAGAGAGAGAGTTGTTATTAAGAGATGAAATTTGAAAGTTCAAGGGTTTTATTAAGGCCAGTGCCACACTTTATACAAAAAGAATTCATGGGGCCAGACATTTTAACAAAGAACTGTCCAGAAGAAACAGTTTCCAACAAGAAAAGAAAGTATTGGCGAGAAAAGGTCATTTTTCCAGGTTTCTAATGAAGTCAGGACTTTCCTCTCACCTTGTTACCAATAATAACCAACTTTAGGGAATGGGATACAAAATAATGACCTCCCAAGGAGCTCTTATGCACTGATTTTTAATAACTCCCCCTGAGCCCATCTCCCACTAAAGTTCTTTGTAGTTAAAAGACCTTTAACTATGTCATGTATGACCAATTAAAATTTCTACTTTGTATTGAATGAGTGCTAACTTCTTAATTCCAATAATTAGTGGGCAGATGAAGGAAAGATTATGATGAAACATGCAGGTTATTGAGTGTAAGAAAATGGTCTACCTATAATCCTAGCTGTAGGGTACAAAGCAAGCTTCTGAGAGACTGTGTTGTGCTTGTGTATGTGTGTGTATTTTTTGAAGAGATTTCTGGGAAATATGTTGTTTATCCATATTGATACATATATATCCTTGCACATATAACGGTAAACATTACAGCAAAATGACTTAGGCCCTTGAAATTTCTCTTCAGTATTGGTATACGCATTTGTATGAAATATCTTCTTCCAGGCAACTAAGTATGCCATGCCGTGGTGACCCCCACTGATTCTTGGGTGCATCCCTTAACCCAGCTCTCTGCCTTATCCTGGAGATGCCCCCACCTCCTCACCCCCACCCGTTTCAGATTTCCATTCATTTTCATGGCCATCTGGACATCTCTCCTGTCCTTCCCCACCACACCTGATCCTGAACCCATCCCATTCCCGTACACATCCCCTCTGCCTCCCAGGTTGTTCCTTCCATTTGCTTCTTATTGACTAGTTAATTCTCCCTCCTAAGTTACCACGGACCGGGATTTCTCGCGGGGTCCCTGTTCCGCGGGACACGGGATTCTGGCCAGGTGGGC
>NC_045030.1:53434961-53436824 GCF_008632895.1 Mastomys coucha | reverse complement strand
GCAGGAGGCTGACTTTCCTTGAAGTTTTCACCTCAAATACCGCCATCACGCAGGTGTCCGTGGCACTAAGTGAGAGTCAAGTATCCTCTCTTGTATATCCCTTCTTCTTTACTTTCTTTAGGTCTGTATAGTGTAGCATGGTAGCTTTAGTTTGTGGCTAATACCTACTTATAAGTGAGTACATACCATGCATGTACTTTTGACACTGGGTTACCTCACTTAGGATGATATTCTCAAGCTCCGTCCACTTGCCTGCAAAATTCATGATGTCTCGGTTTTTAATAGCTGTACAGTTTTCCATTGGTTAGATGTACCACATTTCCTTCATCAATTCTTCAGTTGAGGAATGTCTAGGATGTTTCCAGTTTCTAGCTATTACAAATAAAGCTGCTATGAACATAGTAGAGCAAATGTCTTTGTGAGATGATAGACCATCTTTTGCGTGTATGCTTAGGAGTGGTATAAGTAGGTTTTAAAGGAGAACTATTCTCAGTTTTCTGAGAAACTACCAAACTGATTTCCAAAGTGATTGTACAAGTTTGCACTCCCACTAGCAATGAAGAAGTGTTCCTCTTGCTCCACATCCTTGGCAGCATGTGCCCTCCTTTGAGATTTTGGTCTTAGCCATTCAGCTGGGTGAGAGATGGAATCTCAGAATTCTTTTGATTTGCCTTTCCCTTATGACTAAGGAGTTTGAACATTTCTTTAAGTGTTTCTCAGCCATTCAAGTATCTCTTGTCTTGACCATCAGTCTTCCTGTTCCAGGACCCTGCTTAGCATCTTCAACAAGAATCCTATGGGTCAACACTGTCTGTCTTAGAGATTACTCAGGTTATCTTATTCTGCCTTCCTTTCCAGCCCAGAAATTCCATTACTCTGTCCTGTGGTTTCAATAAGAACAAGGTGGGACTGTACGGATTTGCATGATGTAAACCATTCTCCCTTGGGGGCAGGAGAATTCAGGCTGCTGGAGAGACCGCCTGAAGTGAGTTCTGATTTGACATACAAAAACCTTATAGATCACATCCACGGACTTTGGCCTAGTAGGAAAAATCAAGTGAAAATGTAAACTGAGAACCAAGGTGATGCTTATGAATGAGATGAAGAGTAAAAAGAAAATGTGAGTATTTTGGAGTATCACTCTGAAGTGAGCCAAAATGGCCTAATGTCATCTCTAAGAGCATGTCATATAGTCATTAACTCAGTGTGGACTATTTGCCAGCTACTTCCTTCAACACATCCTGGGCACATTCATCAATCCAAATACCACCGCTTCTCTTCAAGAGGTTTTATTATCAAAACAGACTAAGGAAAAAAGTTCTTGTTCACATGAGAAATATCACAGTGGATGCAAGAGAAGACTTTTTTAAGAAATGGAGTTCAGCAAACAGTAACAAGAAGAATGAAGATTTAACAGGCACCCACTTGGTTTGAGGGGAAAGAAAAAATATCATGCTTGGAATAGAAGGCTTTTCATGATTAGGATTCAGCTTCTCAGGTTTCTGTTTTTACCACTGTGGACTATATGGTACACATACAGTCATTTTAGATGACGCACAGTAGTTTGAATATGTATACTCTCTTTATTTTCAAACCATTACAGATGGTGTTCACTTTCTACGGAATGTCCTCCCTGGCTCTACCCACAAAAATCAATCTATTCATCTTGATTAGACTCAGATAACACCTCCTTGGGGAAGTCTTTCTTTATTCTGACCACTATTCCCCAGAGTGGTTTGAGTATCTGAATTCATTTTATGGTCTTATTCTAACCAAGTACGATAGAAGACTGTCATCAAACCAAAACTGGTTCACTTGTAAATAAAAGGAAGTCTGTGATTTTCTCCTAGCTTCTAGTAAATT
>NC_045030.1:53432115-53434351 GCF_008632895.1 Mastomys coucha | reverse complement strand
AGATATTTTCTTTATTTACATGTCATACAATATCTCCTTTCCCAGTTTCCCCTCCGAAAAAGAGAAAAATAAAATAAAATAAACAAAAACAAAAACAAACCCCTGTTCCCTCCTCCCTCCCCATGCTCACCACCACAACCTCTCCTGCTTACTGGCCCTGGCATTCCCCTACACTGGGGCATAGAGCCTTCACAGGACTAAGGACCTCTCCTCCCATTGATGAGAGACTAGGCCATCCTCTGCTATACATATGCTGCTGGAACCATTAGTCCCACCATGGTTGGGACTAATTAGTCCCTCTTGGGTTGGTGGTTTAATCCCTGGGAGCTCTGAGGACACTAGTTAGTTCATATTGTTGTTCATCCTAAGGGCCTGCAAACCCTTTAGCTCCTTGGGTCTTTTCTCTAGCTCCTTCATTGGGGACCCTGTACTCAGTCCAATGAATAGCTGTGAGCCTTTACTTCTGTATTAGTCAGGTACTGTCAGAGCCTCTCAGGAGACAGCTATATCAGGCTCCTGTCAGCCAGCACTTGCTGGCATTCACAATAGTGTCTGGATTTGATGATTTAACATGGGAAGGATTCAATGAATTTATGAAATTATTAGGGAAATGGATGGATCTGGAGAATATCATCCTGAGCAAGATAACCCAATCACAAAATGACACACATGGTGTGTACTCTCTGATAAGTGGATATTAGTCCAGAACATCAGAATACACAAAGTACAATCCACAAACCATAAGAAACTCAAGAAGAAGGAAGACCAAAATGTGGATACTTCGTTCCTTCTTAAAAGGGGGAACAAAAATACCCATGGAAGGAGTTGCAGAGACTAACTATGGAGCAGAGACTGAAGGAAGGACAATCATTGGTCCTTTTAAACACTCCCCTTAGATCCTTAAACCCAAACCCCGAGACTCATAGTCACTTTTCAATACTACTTAGCACAAAAACTTTAAAAGAAAAAATAGTAACCAAACATTTTCCACTTATACCATAAAAGTAGTATCTTCCCTCAAGCTTCCTGTTCTAATTCTGATAACACTTATCTTTTTCAGGGTCAAATTTCTCCAAAATAAAAAAAAGGCAATGCAGGATGTCTTCTGGTCTTTGCCAATTTGTTGTTCCTTTATACCACTCCAATACAGCTCAACACCCATCACTACTAAGAACTTCTTTCCTGAAGCACTCAGTGATGTCTTGGTTATACTATATGAGGAACTCTTATAGGTAGTTTATTTCTCTGCTAAATAGACTTCAGCCTAATTTACTGGGTTCTTCTTTACATATGTTCTTCTAAGTGTACAGTTCGCTTCCTACTACTCTATCTTACCCTCATTTACTAGATATTCTTTATCTACATGATGTCTAAGTGATGGAGTTTCCATGATCCATTTTTGGGTTTTCTTCTCCCTCTAAATTATTTCTCTACATGATCATACCCACTTGAATGCTTTTAAATGACACCTACATGCTGATAGCTTCTAAATTTATATTTTTGAACTATCTCTCACTCCAGATTTTCAAATCAGTACATTTAATTACTTACTTAGCAACTACTGCCAAATCAGAACACTCCTGTATAGAACTGGATGCATCATTTCTCTTTTCCTGCAAACCTAGTCCTACTCTGGAATTCTATATCTCAAGGGAGTAGTGTACACACATAGTCAACTCACAACCACTAAAAAGTAAGTCATTATTGAAGCTTCCTCCGCGTAAATCATCAAAAAATACCACCACATTCACTTTGGAATATATCAAATAGTCTAGTTTTCATTCCTGTCAGTATTCACCTACCCTGCACTATCATAATCCCTGACCAACAATAGTGTAATTGTGTTTTAATTAGTTTACCAACGCCTATTAGCTCTCTACTGACATCAAACATTATTCTTTGCCCAGCAGCCAGTGAGGTCTAAAAAAAAAAAAAAAACCATAAAGTAGGTCATGTTATTCTGCTAGAAACCATTCAAGAATTACAATCTCACAGTGAAGCTCTGAATTAACCTGTTGCTTTCCAGTCTTAATTCTGATACCCCCTCCTTTGACCAGTAGTTTCTAACTATACCTCCTGCCTTTTTCTGTTCCCAGAAAACTCTAAAGTCTTTATTACTATAGAATTTACTGTTAGTTCTTCTCCCTACTACCCCACACGATCTTTTAAAAAGCTATTTTTCATACAATATATTTTGACCATGATTTATTTTCCCTCCTTAAATTCCTCCCAGATC
>NC_045030.1:53430190-53432105 GCF_008632895.1 Mastomys coucha | reverse complement strand
TCTTTCTCTCACATCTTCCACTTACTCTTTGTCTGGATAATTCTTGTTTGTCTGTTGGATCCCTGTTAAGATGTTATATCTGCAGAGAAACTTTCTCTGATAGTCTCAACATGACCCAGGTAAATTACCCTTATTATGTGCCTTCCTATAATCCTGCACTCTTCTTTCACAGTGTTTATGACAATATTAATCTTGTGAGGTATTATTGTGACATAGGTGACACTTAAAATTAATAAAGTTAATACAGTTCATTTAGTAAAGGTAGAGAATCACTCAGCAGTTAACTTAAAAATTATTTGTTCAAGGTTTCCTAGAGCAAGCATTCTTCTGAGTACAGAAGACACAGTAGTAAGAGTCATAGTTCTAGAACTATACCTAGCAAGATAAACTCATGTATATTTCTGTAAAAAGACCTGGGAGGGGAATAGTAAATCTAATAAATATTCTAGTTGAATAAATTAATCTAGATAATATGATAATTCCTTAAACTTGGTCACACTGTAATTCTTATAGCAATAGGAAAGCATCATTTGGCTCTAGAATGTGATAGATAGAAAAAAAACAGGTAAATCTTTCTGAAGAAGATAATAATGATTCAAAGAAAAAAACAGGTAAATCTTTCTGAAGAAGATAATGATGATTCAAAGGACCAAAAAGTTGAAACTATATTATCTAGGCATTATATAAGTAGGATATGGATGTGAGTGACTATGAATTCAAAACAATGCTATAATAAATTGTGAGATGCATCCTAGGAGAAGATGAGATTGGAGAACGCAGCAGTAAAGCCATGGAAAGTATTGTATCCCAGGTTAAAGAGCTTGTGTTTCTTTCTACATCAGTGTCAAGTACCTACTGTGTCCAGGGTACTGTGCTAAGTACAACTACAAATGACTCTCTGTTGATGTCTTTAAAGGGTTTACAATCTCATGGGAAGATAGAACCTATACCCAAAAGTTTTCAGAACAGTAATATTCCACATTAAAGAAGAATAAAGTCCTTCTCTGGGAGAAGACATAATGTACCATCAGTCCAAAACGATTCTAAGAGAAAGTGAAGTTATTTGCCTTTTTCATTGTTTATATATCCCACTAGGATGGTTTTGGGACATTCTATGGAGTAGTTTTACACTAATTAATTCATTTTTAAATTTAAGGTATCTAGGAACCCTGGATTTTCACTTTGATACTTTATGGGTAGTTCTTTCAAGATCTACATAGTCTGCAATGTTAAAACATAAATGTTGAACACTTTGACTATGGCTATTAAACAATATCTTTGAGCTTGGAAACTGTCTACATTGTTCATTATTTACATAGCACAATTCATAGGTAATATTAGGCTTTCAAAAACTGTTTTGATTGAACAAATGAATCCATGTATTTGCTCCCTTTTCAGAGCAGAATTCTTTTTAAAATTTTTCTTCTCTCTTAAAGTGTGTAGCTTTAATATGGCATTTGATAATATTCAGTAACTGATAATAATGACAAAAGAAATAAAAACACATGTGAGTCCAGTAAAATAAAGTCAGGTATACATCAGTAAAATTATCTGGGAGAATAGAAAAAAAGAATGAAACATAGTAGGCAGCTACAAATATTAAAGGCAACTCAATCTGGAAAAAATGTGTTCTAAGTAATCCACATCCAAGACATTGCTGCTATTGTTTAAGGCACATTCCTTTAAAACTAGTCCACAAGTGAGATTCCATTATTTTATTACCCTTCATCTTTCTCTTTGTAATTGTAGGGCAGGTAAAGGTGTAGTATCATCAGCCATGTAATAATCAGCCTCTGTGGCATAATTCAAGCCTGCATGTAGAATGGAATGAGTATGGTTCATTCACTGCCCTCAAACTGCACCACATTGTAGTCATATTTATTCTCCCATTTTCTTCACCAAAGCTGTTGACTTG
>NC_045030.1:53421355-53429487 GCF_008632895.1 Mastomys coucha | reverse complement strand
TGTATGTACTCACTGATGAGTGGACATCAACCATAAAGTACAGGATAACCTTGCCATAGTCCACAGATCCCCCCTAAAAACTAACTCTTAAGGAGGACCCAAGGGAGGATTGCATGAGTTTTCACACTCAGAAGGGTAAACAAAAACAGTCATAGGAGGTAGATGGAGGGAGGGGTCTGGGTGGGAGCAGGGATGAGTAGGGGAATGAGGATCAGGTGTGAGAGGAAGGGGTCAAGAGAGGGCTGGGAGAGAGAACAGAAATTTGTAGGGGACATCTCCGGAACTAGTTGGAGACCTGGGACTTGGGGTTGGGTGAGGATCCTGGGAGTCTATGGGGGTGACCCTAGCTGAGACTTCTGCCATTAGGATATATAGAGATTGAAGTGGCCACCTCCTGTAGCCAAGAGGGACTTCCAGTGGAGGGAGGGAGACATGAACCCATCCACAAAACCTTGACCCAAAATTTGTTCTGTCACCTACTGTTGTTATATTAAATAATCATGGAATCAAAGATCCCTCTTTATGTTTATGTGCATAAACTTATTATGTTCTCAGCCTTTGATTCTTTTTGCAGTAGATGATTGTTAATGCAGAGACTCACAAACACCAAAGAACAGAGAATAAGTGACTGCTGAATGTCAGGCCTAGAATGGAATGCTATATCACCAAGGCCCAAGGAGCATCATGAAAAGAAGTGGTAGAAAGAATGTAAAAGCCAGAGTTTGGGGAAGAGTGTAACAGGGTCTTTAGGACAGCATGTGGCAGTCACACACATTAACTCATAAAGCATGTGGTCACCTGCACAAAACCTGAACCAAGATAGTCAAAGCTCCAACACGAATTAAGCAAGGGCTTATAAGACCCCACACATTCACTGAGAGGCTATGGACAGTTAACAAATTCTGGGAGAAGGATATTGTTTTCATTTTAAACATTTTTATATCTATAATAGTTTTATTTATTCTTTGAAATTTTCATGTATTTATACCATGCACTTAGATCATATCCCTCCATCATTACCCTCCTCCAACTCCACCTACTTTTATCCAACCTGTCTCCCTCCCAACTTAGTGTCACCACATATTTTGTTGTTGTTATTGATAACATCCTAAATAATTCTCTATTCATGCTCATGAAAGGAAACATAATTAAACCTAGTAGGCAACAAATAGACGAACAAACATAGGAGGGGACTTGAGAATAAGAGCTTCAGTATGAGAAAGAAAGGAGGATGAGAGATGTATAGGGTAGAAGTGGACAATATTCTATATATACAAATATTAAATTTTCCAAAATAAAAAAAAAAATACAAAAAACGTCAGTAAAGACTCAGTGGAACTAAAACAAGGATTATCACTTTTGTATTTTTATTTATTAATTGTAATATTAGTTGGTTCCCATATTACATTTCAATGAATGGGAATGAAATACAAGCAAAAATCAGTTCTTACTTCCTAAGCTGTGTTCCTGGAGACATTGGATGCATTAGTAACATATAATGCACCTCACCTTCACTTCCTGTGAACTAGTAAGCATTTAATTCCTCTTGTAATGTAAATATGCTCAAGGAAATCTAGATTATTCCAAGTATATTAAGAAAAAACTTGTCATTAAAATAATGATTTGAGGGCTTAGTAATTGTTAGGAGTTACAATAATCATAATCTACCCTGTTTTGATAGCCTCACTAAGACTTCATTGATCATTGGAAGACTGGCTTTTCTTCAGATTGCTATCATTTCAACTAGTTAAGTAAAGCTAAAGTCATAGAACCCAATTTTAAATTTTCTCAGAGCTTCCTTGACATCTTTGTTTTTGAGGCTGTAGATGAGAGGATTACACATTGGAGTAATAACGGTATAGAACAAGGAGAAAGTCTTGTTGAGAGCCGGCACCTGGTCAGCCAATGGTACAGCATAGACCAAGATTAATGTCCCATAAAACAAGCTTACAACTGCTAGATGAGAAGAACAAGTAGAGAATGCCTTTTGCCTGCCGATAATGGAAGGTATGCGCAAGACCACTGCAAGAATCTTCCAGTAAGAGGCTAAAGTTAGTCCAAAGGGGACCAGGGTTACCAGGGATGTTAGACTCATGCAGACTAGGTTAACCAGATGGGGATCAGAGCAGGAGAGCTTCTGTAGAGGTTTCAAGTCACAGAAGAAATGGTCAACCTCATTGCCTCCACAGAAATTCAAGCTGGATAGCATAGTAGCCTGGAAGGCAGCTGCCACGGAGAAGCCACAAAGCCATGAGCCAAGTGCAAGTTTCACACATAGGGTTCCATGTAATAATGCTGAATAGTGCAGGGGCCAGCAGATAGCCAGGTACCTGTCATATGACATTATTGCCAGGAGATAACACTCAGTGCTTCCCAGGGCCCCAAAAAAGTATAGTTGAATTATACAACCTATCATGGAGATCATCCTATGTTCCCGCAGTAAGTCCACCAACATCCTGGGTACAACATTGGATGTATAACAGACCTCTAGGCATGAAAGGTTTGCAAGAAAGAAGTACATTGGAGTCTGGAGTCCTTGTTGAGTGCACACCAGTATTACAAGAAGAAGATTAGCAGAAACTGTGACTAGATAGACAATACCAAATACCAAGAAGAGCAAGGGGTTCAGTTCCTTGAGGTTTCCAAACCCTAATAGAAAAAACTCAGTTACCACCATAGTGAAATTTTCTGGCCCCACTGCAGGCATGTGCTCCTGAGAGAGTCTTAGTTTCTCCATACCAGTATTTCAGATCACTCTGTCACATATATCCATATGATCCATTTCTATTAGTGTTTAGAATGCTGCACTGATCGGCTGTTTCTTCACTTTGGTTCCTATTAGAGCCAGTTAAGGTTGCCTTTGGGAAGCTGTTTCTAGAAATCAACTGATCTGTCATCTAGGCAGAGTATGAAACAAGAATGAGGAGTCTGGACAGGAAGAACAGCCTAGTGAAAATCGATTCCTAACCCTGAAGAAACAAATTATACAGTGAGCAGGTTAACATCTGCAAATCTAAAAGAGCAAGCCGATACCTTAAAACTCACATTCAAAGGAGATGCGTAGAGACCATGATTAGAATCTGCCATTTGCACAGAAAAAAAATCACAAGGAAAATCTTTGCTAAATATTGATAATTCCAAGAAATGATAGCCTTCACAGCAGTTCCTCTTTGTGGTCTTCTTGAGTAAAGCATGAAATAAGGGGTGAAATGCCAAGACTGTTGCAGACAAGCATTCCATCGATGCTATGGGACCAGCCATTCATGCTTATTTGGAAGTGTCATCCCTGTTGCAATTGCCTGAGAAAACAGACTGAGAAACACCCTAGGTGTATGCCCTAAAGGGAAATAATGACTTTTATTTTTAAACATTGCCTCATAAAATGCTGGGATTTAGGCTTAAGTAGAAAGCCTAGAAAATAACACTTTAAACTACAGTTAGATTCATATTACACATGCCTACACAAAACCATGCATGCATGCACACACAGGTACAAATATATCTTGATGACATTTATATATTCAAAGAGAAAGGCATATATATATATTCCTTGTTCTCACTTCAAATTTGGGTTTATGATGTCAGCCAAGTGAAATATTTGTTCTACAGGACTTGTCTGTCATTTGGAGGTAATGACTTTGGGTTAGGACACCAGACTCAAATAAACAGGCTTTCCATATTTATTGGCAACAAGGGAAAAGAAATGAGTATGTTTTCTTTTTTCTTCAACTTTTGTTATTGGTCTGTTTGTCAAGGTGTTGTTGGAATAATAATGAAGGACATGAACTTCAGTGCAACACTGCCTAGATCAAATCTCATCCCCTCAATGTATGGCTGTGCAACCTCAGCCATGTTACTTTACCTCCCTTGCTCAGTTGTCTCCTTTGAGAAATACATGTGATGAGAAGAGTCTGTGACATGTGCAACACCAAATAAGCAAGAGATACTTTTGTTAACATGGGAAAGGTATAGAAAACAACCCCACAGAAGGTTTAGCTAACATTACTAATCACTATGTACTGAAATATGAAAGAGCAGTATAAATGCACAGAAGGGAAATTGTATGATTTTTACTACTTTGAAAATTTTATGTACATTTATTTATTGAAGGTGTATGTGTGTACCATGGTACATCTGTACATATTAGGGGATAATTTGTGCAAGTCTGTCCTCTCCCTCAACCATGTGAGTGCTAGGAATCAAAATCAGGTCATCTGGCATGGCAGCAAGCACACTAATCTACAGAGCCACCTCATATATCCTGCCATTACTCCTTAATTATTACCTATCACCATTTAATTTTAACACTTGACCTCAAGATAATCTCAAATGCCATTAGTATAAATGGAGCTATGTAAGGCTTTGATGAGATCATTTATACAAAGTGCTCACTATTTAGAAAATATTCAATCAGTCAGGTATAATAACAATACTAACAATTTACCTGAAGTTATCAGATGAACATATAGCAGACTGAATATGCACAGCCCCCATGTGACTCCAACAGGCACGATCTTTCTACCATGCACCTGGACAAAGTGCCTTCTATAATATATATGGGAATCTGCATGTGTGTTCTTGTTTTGAACAAAGGGATTTTAGAAAAATTCTGTCTAAAAGAATTAAAAGGCAAACTCTTCACACCGCTCTTGTACCTTTTAGTTAGCCTTTCTCCTCCGCATCCATTCTGTACCAGTTCTCTACTACACACAAACTGTGGGCACCCACACTGCTCTCTTTGTTCTTTTGGCTCCCACTATTGTCCAGCTCCTGACCCTGGCTTCAACCTCCTCTTTGAGGGGGAACTGGTGGTTTTCATTGGATGTTCTCAGTACAGGCTCCTGCCTCCTCCTCAAAAGCTTTGGCTGAGTCTCATTCTCCATGGTTTCTTCAAAACTGAGGGCATCATTAACATTTCTTTCAATATATTCTTAGTTCGTTCTATTGTCACTTTCCCTTTTTCTGAACTTTTTATTTTTGCTTGTATTACATATCAAACACACCATATAATATTAATATACTAAATTTAATTTGAATACTTTTCTAATGCATGATCCATAAAAGCAGAGATAACTCCATTTTATTCATTAATGAATCCCATTTCTTAGAATATTGCCTAGTAGAGAGAATGTTTCCTTCATAATTTGATAAGGTAGTATGGCAGGGTAAACAGGCTGTTGTCTCTTAAGTGAAACAGAACTGTCTTCATTTCTCAGTACCATTCCCATATGGAACCCTGGACCACTTAGGTGTGTTCAGTATGCCTCTGTGTCCTCACCTGTTAACTAAGAGGTTTCACAGAACCTCTTAGATGTCTCTAAATATCCACTTCCTCTTCTAGATCATGTATTAAAAATGTTTTCTTTTTCTTAAAGGCCAGAATGTAACATTTTAAGATATGGAAGAAACAGCATAGAAAAATATAGAAATGAAGGAGAGGTCTTATTTACAGGCTGGCCTGATGGCTCAGCAGGTAAAGGTGCTCAGCTCTAAACTTGATGATTTGAGTTAAATCCCAGAACCCCATGGTTAAAAAAAAGAGAGAGAGAGAGAGAACAGACTCTAGCAAGTGCTCACCTGAGTTACACACACACTAAATGAATGTTATTTTAAAAAAAAACAGCAATTTAAAATAGTCTTAGATATTATAGCTACTTATAGACATTGCTACCTTTCAGAAGTCCACATTCACCTTTGCAGTTGGGTTTAACTAATAGATATTAACAGGATGAGATGGATAGCTTCTAGCTGTTTCCAAAAAGAAGATGTCCAAATCATCACATTCCCCATTTTATTCTTTCTACTGAGTGGGATAAAGACCTAGAATTGAGAGTCTTATTACAGAAATAAACATTGCTATCTTGTCTGTTACTAAATGTTCTGAGTCCTTTGTTACAATATTCTAGCCTTAAGTTAGCTAATATATAAGTTTAAACTACCCCCAAAGATATTATGATTAATCAGCACAATAGTCCATGCAAAACACTTAGTACCACAGTTAGTACAAAGTAAATAGATTTCACTATGATTTTATTAGTCGTAGTAACTTCAGTCTTCCCATGTCTTTCTTATCTGTGATATATGTGCTGCATAGTGGCATTTCAGCCAATAGGCAGGAGTCTATATACATGCTGGTGGTCCCATAAGATTATACAACCTAACAATGCTGTGGCCATCTTAATTTACGTGAGCATACTTTATGATATGTCACAATGGTGGAATCTCCCAATGATGAGACAACCAGTACAACATATGCACTTTATCAAATAGCATGACTTCTAGTTTAGTCACTACGGTTATGTTTAGATATGTCCAAATACCTCTTGGAAGGCTCCAACAACTCATTTTCTTCTTGGACTCAACAACTTTCCCCCTCACAGCAAAAGAGAAATTAAACCAAACTACCCAGGTTTTCCTTTGATTATGAAATTTAAATAACATGCCTGATTGAATATAACTTTACATTATTAACAAGCTAGACAAGCAATCAATCTTCAAACTTGAATTTACAAGTCTGGAATGTTTGACAAATTTTTCAGATATTTCTGGTTATTGTAACCTGAAGGAGCACTACTGGAGGCATCTAGGGAAAGAGGCCGGGGATCTTACTCAAGTACCCTACAATGCACACAGAACAGTCCCCACAGCACATAATATTCCAGTCTAAAATATAAGTGCTGTTGCTTTAAAGTCCCTACAGGTACACAGACAAGGAAAATTTCCAATTTTCATACAGATGTTTCTGGAAAATCAATCTGTTATTAATGTGCCTGAGGTTGAAGAATCATTCTGGCTCTGTTTTCTTACTACTTCTTTCAAATTCCTTCTTCCAAAATGTATAAGAGAAAGGTCTACCTATCAAGTAACTTGAATCTTAGTAAGAGTGTCACTATTCTCTTCTCTGAGATTCCAGTGGTCAGCAGAAGAGAATACTTAAGACATAGATGTTGTGGTATTGTTCCTGGTTCTAATTAATACTTTGCCACTTAGTAGCTAAATACCTACCTACATGCCTATTGACCACTTTAAGACTATGGCCACAGCCATTTTTGTTGAAATTATATTTTACAAGCATATCTTTGTTAAGACTTTTAATAGAATGATCAAGAGAAAAATTTTGAGTACAAAAATATGTTTGGTGTTAGGATAAAATGCTGTAGGCAAAGTGGATATTAATATGCATTCCACAAACAAAGGTAGGTGGCAAACACCTGACTATTAGGAACTTGTACATTTATATTTTAAAATGTGATGGTGTATATTAAACCATGATTGTGCCCAGTTGGAAGCCTCTGAAGATGTTCAAAGAATGATGCAAGAGTTTAATTTTAAACTGTCAATATTTACAAGGTTAGAGAAAGTATACAATGTGTACATTTGTTTGAACTCACCCTGAAAAAAAAATCCAGATGTCAACTTAAAACGTGTAGGGAAGGGGGCAGAGGAAAGTACAAAGTTCAAATAGCCAGGTTACTGCTGAATCCCGTGTCCTTTCCTGCTTGATGAAAAACAAAACAAAACAAAACAAACAAACAAAAAAAACCAGAAAGAGGAAAAATCCCAGTCACATCGAGATGTGATTTAAATGCAGCAGCAAGTCTTACTGCACAAGACTGGTTCTCTCATCCTGCCAGCTAGATTCTAAGGGTTTTTTTTCCCTGTGTTCAAGAAGTTCTTCAGGCTCCCTCAGCCTTTCTTTCAAACCAACAGCTATTTTTTCCCCTTTTATCAAATAATGACTCTCTTAGTCATCGCTGCAGGTTTCCTGGACTTGTACAGCCTGCTTATGACTCAACCTGCTTTTAGTGAGTGGGCCTCTAGATACAATCCATGATTATCAGGCAGAACTTTGAAAAATATATTAAAAAGAAAAGAAGTTTTAAAATAGAGGTATGGAGCAGCATATGTATGTGTGTGCATGCGTGCATACACATGGCTATGCACACACAGCATTTGTATTCATGGAGAAGTGCTCCTCCTATGCTGGGAGGACTATTGGAAAAATGGACAAATCAGTCATGCAAATTGATCTTATTTCTTGTTACTGATCATAGATGTGAGACTGGTGTGTCTCACATCTACCCAAGGATGGAATTTAAGAAGCATATGCAAACATCATTCCCCCACCCCCA
>NC_045030.1:53411864-53421345 GCF_008632895.1 Mastomys coucha | reverse complement strand
AGAGACAGGGACAAAGTGAGCAGATGGTGGAAGTGTAGTGCAGAAACAAAGGACATGACATCCATCAGGCTGATCCTACACTCACACTGACGTCAGGGAACAAGCTAAAAATAGAAATGACAGGTAACAAAATGGTTCATATTCACCCCGATTGGTTTGCAGAGCATAGACCTCCCCTAAGTTCTGATCTGGTAAACATCAACCTGTTCTGGCCTTCCACTTGATTCTTTCTTGTTAGAAAACAACTTATCTACACCTTGAGTCAAGGGAAGAGATCCTTCCTTAAGTCTTTCCTTAGAACCAATCTACAGATACTGATTTTGCATTGTTGTTCTTTTAGTAGCTGTGTAGCCTTGAGTGATATTGGTACCCTCTCTGGGATACAGTTTCTTTAGCACTAAACTAAAAATAATGCCATCTCTCTTACTCAAACACAAAATGAGTAGTGAGGCTTACATGAGTTATCATTGTAATGTTATTGAAAGTACTTTACAAAATACAGTAAAAAAGTCATAATTCATGAATGTTACTATTTCCTTTTCATTTATTTAATCTTGTGTGAGGGAGTACGTGTATGACAACATGAGTTCTGGTTATGCAATAAAAGCCATCAGACTCCATAACAAGCCTTTGCCTGCCCAGGCTTCTCATCTCATCTTCTGAGAGAAAAATAGAGAATGTCTTCTATATTTGATAAGATATAACTATTAGAAATAAATCAAAATTAGAATCTCTTTAAAGTCTAATTGCCTTATGGCCTTCTCTCTGATACTGTACCCCTGACACCTGTCTTTTTTTCTGGGTGTAGCCTTTGCAATCATTGAAGAAAGCTAGTGTGCTCCTACTCACGCCCAAATACCAATGCCATTAAGTTGTGGGAAATTGCTACACAAGTAGACTCATACCTCTGTTCTCAACATTGTTGTTTATGTGACTGATTGATGCCTATTGCTCCCTTTGAAGGTTGCTAAGCCATGGAAATCTTTGTTGAGTCTGGAAAAGTGAAAGAAAATCTTTGGATTTGCTCTTGAACTCCCAACATCAGGCAACACTTAATTCCCTTTTGATGTGCTCTTGAATAAGTGTATGAAAATCTGTCATAGATGTTGTATTTCCTAAGCATAATGCTCTGAGTCCCAACAATCTGTCCCATGGTGAATATCTGATGAATCCTAAGACCCAGGCTCATGATTCCAGCCTGTATTGACAGGCCACCTGGATTTGATTTCTATTTTCTTATAAATCTTCAGGAGGCACTGTCACCAACTGACACACAAACACACACACACACACACACACACACACTCACAAATATATATTTATGTATGTATATGTACTTTTTCTCCCTTGCACAACCTGCCTTTTTTTTAATCAGTGTCAAGGATTGATCCTATAGGAAGTTAGACAGCCTTATTCTACTTTCCTTTTTAGACAAACTAGTGAATTGACCACATATGTGCTTATTAAGTTGTAGCTTTAAATTCATACCAAACAACTTTTTGAATGAATACAGAAAGAATGCATTATCCAAAATCAAAGAAGTATGCCATTATGTTAACTAGAGAAAATGTTTTTTGTGTCTCTATTCTTGTTCTTCTTGTTTAGTTTGCTATTTTGCCTTTGTGGGTATGTTTGTCTGCTTGGTTGTTTAAATGAAGCTCACTTTACTCCTACTTTATGATGTTGATAAGCAGAGCAAACAGAGGAGACCTTGACCTGTTAAGCTGCATAGTTCTGTCAAAGGGGCCTCAGTTTCACTTCCCCTTACATGTCAATCTGGTCTTTTCCAGCTTGAAAACAAGTCTGTCTCTTTGAAAAAAAACTTAAATATCTAAAGTGAAAGAAATCAGAGAAATCTGACTAGGGAAGGATTATATATATATGATAGAGATACTGTATACAACATTATAAATTGTCAGCCCCATGTAGGTGTGGTACCTCCCATGTTAGACATATTGTTAGCTAATTCTAAGACATTCTATGTACATTCTGTAAACATGGAGGATAATATTGAGGAAGGAAGGAAAGAAGGGAAGGAAGAAAGGAAAGAAGGCATTAGGAAGGGAGTTTCTATGTAAAATACCTAAAAGTGTAAACATTTAGAATTTGAAGGTGTATAAGTGACTGCTAGTGTTTCTGCATTCATATGGTTTATCTGACACATTCAGCATTCCAGTTTGAGTGCCACATGTATAAAGGTTTCTACAGCTTTCTCTGCCTCCAGTTTTTGACCTCCATTAGAGTCATAGACACACCCTGGCATGTAACTCACAGAAAGTTACCAGAATACACATTCTCACCTGAGCCATCAGTGTGCTTTTCAGGAAATTTGTCTGAATTAATTTATTCTCCAGAGCAGCCAAATAAATGATTAGTTTTCAAAAGAAAGAGAATTCAATCAATGTAGATATATCCCCTTCTCCCTGATTCCTTGAATATGCATGATACATAGATAAATCTCCCTATATAACAGTCTCTCTACTTTATTTCAAGATAGGAAAAAAATTGTTGAAAATTTCTTATTAGTCAAGGCTCAACAAAAACAAGAAAGCTTAATATACTCTGCCTGGTGGTGAAAAAACTGAAATAGATCCTATTATAACTCAAATTATGAAAATTGTCTAGGGCTTTCCTGCATTCAATTTATATTTGAGACCATTTTCTATATCTTCTACAGTAGATGCTTTGGCCATGGTAACAAAATACATGGGTGACCTCTACGGTGACCCCTCTATGGCTCTGTAGGAGTTAGTCTTAGAGCTCCAATATTCAGTGATGACCACATATTTTTCTGTAGTAACTCAGTAAATATTGACATGGATCTATTGAGAGTAATTGTTTAAGTGGGGAACAAATTGAAAGATGTTGTCAGCTTCCCTTTCAGAAATCTGGAATTTTGTGTGAGATTTTCTATAGACAATTCTTTAATAAATCTGTAATCTTCATTCATAATTATGCAATGTTGTTATCACATCATTATTACTGTAGTGTAAAAGATAATGGTGTGACAGTCACAGCAATGGCAGCTGTTAACATCTGTTATTGACTCACTGTTTTATGCACCTTTTGATGAAGACTTTGGTCATTGGCTTATTCATAAATTAATTTATCTTAAAGATAATTCTGTCAGGTAAGAATTGGTAATATATTTATATTTGAGATGGTAAAAATAAGATATAAAAAAGTTAAGCAATATTTCCTTAGGTAAGTGATATTTTAGATGGAGAATTTGCCTCAAAAATATAGCCTATTCTTTGACCCATTCTGAACATTCTAGCACACAAATTATCCATGGTGGAAGCTAAGGTGGGAAACCAAGTACTTACCCAGGTTAAAGTCAGAGGTGCTCAACCTCTACCAAACTGTAGTTCTATAGACATATTCCTCAAACTTCCTTCCATTTATGATGAGTGAAAATTATTATTTTTAAATGCATACTAGTTTTTGGTTGTGAGCCTAGCCCTTAACAGCTGAGCCGAAGGCTTGATGTCCCTGTATAGGGGAATGCCACGACAGGGAAGCGGGAGTGGGTGGGTTAGTGAGCAGGGGAAAGGAGGATGGAATAGGGGGATTTTTGGAGGGGAAATTAGGAAAGGGGATAACATTTGATATATAAATAAAGAAAATATCTAATAAAAAATACATGAATACTATTAATATGTAAAACAATTGTCATGAAACTGTTTTTCCAGTGGTTGTTACATTTTGAAATATCAAAGTAATATACTTATAACTTATAATATTACTACAAGAATTAGGCTAATAGTTCATAACTATAAATATTGTACTCTTTTGTCATATTATTAAAATCAAGACAATTTTGATTTTGACTTAGGTGTCCAGACTGATGTTCTAAATTAGTAACAATGTAAGATTAATGCTTCATTCTTTAAAATATTCACATAGTTAATGCAAAAGCACTATTGTTAGCAGGATAATAATTGTCTTAATTAAGGAAAATAATAGAAAGGACACAAACATTTATTGACTACCTATATTATATTATATTACATACCTCCACATATAGCATCTCATTATAAGAATAATGCATAGTTCATGCCATTGTTCTGAGGACTAATTGAGCCGACTTATGTGAGCACACCCACCAGGAGCCAGAGAAAGGGCACTACCATTATGGATTCCAGATCATGTTCCAAATCCTGTAGCATCCTGTAGATTATTTCCTTGAATCTTCACAACATTGCTAAACACATGAATATCTACATTTTATGCAGAAGAAGACTAAGGAGTAGGTAATAGTTTAATGACTCAAAAAGAGATGGAGTTAACTGAACCTACATGAATGTTTTCCATTTAAGTAAAGAATACTAAAAGCCTTTTAAAATAGTGTGTGTGTGTGTGTGAGTGTGTGAGGAAGTGTGGATGTATATAACTACAAATCCTTACTTACCAAGAAGAATATATGAAGGTCAATAAATAACTCATTTTCCATTCTCACTTATTATTTTGTTTGAGATAGTCTTTTTATTAAAACACAGTCTCTTTGTTATTTGCAATTGTATGTTCTAGACTAGCTGGTTCGTGTTTTTCTAGATATTTTCTTGTATTTCCTCCTACTTTCTTCCTCTTTTCTTGTCTTTTCTCCCAGTAAGATCACTATGGTGCCAGGCTTTCTGTAGGGTCCTAGGGATTTGAACTCATGTCCCAAGCTTTGTGCATCTGATTCTTTATCCACTAATCCATCATCCCAGTCCACAAAGCTGTTTAAAGAACTTTTTTCATATGGAGAGAGGGAAAGTAATGTGCCAATATTTACTCATCTATCCATCCATCCATCTATCCATCCATTCATTCATTAGACAACTACACCTTTAGTAAATACCCTATGCCAGTCACTGAACTAAATTCTTTTAATACATTACCTCAGCAAATCTTTACAGCAGTCCTAGAATAAGGGAACAAAGATTATTCCCATTTTACAGATGAGGAAGAGAAGAAGGAAAAAGGGAAAGAAGATAAGGAAAGCATCATAAAGCTAAGAAGTGAATCTAGATTCATAATTTTTCCTTCAAAGCTTATATTTCTCCTCAAATATGCCATGTCCAGAAGACAAATTATGTCCCTGTACATACAATGATACTTACTTTGCATCATAAGGATTGGCCCCCAGCACCAGGGCTCTATACTAGGTGGATTGGCAACCTTAGCTTGGTATGGTAGAAAAACATATACACTCGTGCTCTGTGACCTGGAGGGAAGAAAGGATGTCTCATTGAATAAAGAAACAGATACACACATAGAAGGAGATATACACACAAGGATTTAATGATTTGGGTCACCCTAGATGTTAAAAGGACTGGGAAAAAAAGCTATCACATGAGGATTTTGGCCAGCAGTATCTTTTAACTACTTGCTTCATCTCATACTAAAATGTGTCGATGACAAACTAAACTCGAAATTGCCTTGTGAACATGGCTAGTATTAGAACAACATAAGGCCTTCTATATTGAAACCCATTTCTAATTCTAGAAGTAGGATTCCTTCTGTTACACAAAGAAAAACACTAAAGGGGCTTCATAAGTCTTATAAGATTATTTTCAAGTCAGGAAGGTGCCTCCACAATTGATTCTGTCAATAACTCCTCATTTCAAGCCCACTGATGCATAGATCAATGACCATACCTGTTGCCAGGTAACACTCCAGCCTACTTCTTTCCATAGGGTTAGTTATTACCAATTCCTGCTATGCCCATATCCTCCACTCTTGATTCAGTTCCTAATATTATTTCAGACATAGAGATGATTTTCTGAATTTAATCCTGATTATGCAAGCTTACCTTTCATTTTACTAGAAAATGTTCCACTGTCTTTTCTCTATAAGTTGATCTTCCTATGCCATATAAGGAGAACAGAGCTGGAAATCAGGGATTCTAAGAAATATAGCACAGTTATCCCAAAGAATACCCTATGGGTAGGTTAGCCCCAAATAAATAGGTAATGTTAATGAGGCCTAGATGGAGGTTTTGAGCTCTTTGGGACCAATTGTAACATTGTATAGGGAAATCTGTGCCACATTTGAAACTTTTGTGTGGTCACCTAACAAACACTGTTCCTGGGTCACAAAGATGAACTGACCTAAAACATAGGAGAATTGTTAGCCCACTAAGCAGCTCATCCTATAATGCACCAGATCCAGAGGGGAACTTCACTGCACCCAGGGAAGCAGGTGGAATTCTGGGAAAGTCTGGGCAATTACTTTATCTTTCTGAGTTGCTGTTTTATCATCTTTTAAAAGGTTAGTAAGGTGGGTGGAAAGTTGTTGAAGCAGGAAGCAGAGAATCTTGTTGAATAGGTATTTTCTGCGAAGCACTATACTCAGTAATTCTTATACATGTTCCCTTTACCCTCTTATCTCTTCCAGTTAAGAACTGTTATTGAAATAATAATGTACAATGTAAGTGAGTGTCTTTCTCATTGCACATTTAATAAATGTCAACTCACATTCTTTCCAAATATCAAAAGGATATGAATCCCACATGTACCCTAGTGCTTTCTAATTTACTCTGAAGAAGATTGTAGCAATCATTTTTAGAATGAATCATAGAATGTTGAGGTATGAGAGACCTCAGAAATTGCTTATATATAATAGTTCAATGAATAGAGAAAAGAAAAACTTACTCAAAACTGGTTCTACAGAAAGAACAGATCCAGAACCAAAGCATCCTCCATCCCATATGCATGTGTTATTACGTCTCTTTAGAGTTAATCTCATAAAAACCATGGCCAGCTCTGAATTAATAAAAGTAAAGGACAGAATCCAGGCTCTTTGTGGTTGCAATTTATAAAAGCACTTTGGAGTTCAGGCAGAAACATTTCCTGGGAACTTTAGAGCATGGGTTTGGGGCATAGAAGAGAGGCAGGGGAAACTTGGAAGCTAGAATCCACAGGAAACTCAGGGTTTGCACTGCTAGAAACAAAGCCAGAACCATAGGTTCTCAGGAGATTGGGGAACTCCACAGGATTCTAGGTTCTCTGTATGGTTTGCAAGTCCACTATTCTCCCCTAGAATCTAGTTTCCAAATTGTTGTCAGCCCTAGATTCCCAGAGTCTTCTGTCAAACAATATAGCTTGGTAAGGAAGAATTCTAGTAGGCATCACAAGAACTATTATCATATTACTAAAGTAATATAGTTTCCAACTGTCTTTTAAACACTAATCTTTATATTTATTGATTGATTTAATCACATCACAAATTCCTCACCTCTGCATAGTATTATAATTGGGATTAACATCAATTTTGAAGCAACATAAACCCTTAGACCATAGCAGGTAACTTTAAATACAACTCAATGTAAAACACAGATCAAAGATAGATCAGAAAATGTGGATCCTAAATTACATCTGCCCATCCTAAATTACATCTGCCCCAAGCTCCGCTCAGATTGGTAATGTAGCTGGTAGCAGTTTAACCTGTGTTGTACTAGTTTGCTTCACCTTTCAGAGAAAAATCATTACAAATGCCATATCTTTTGGCTGAGGTCTTAATATTTTAAACATGGAATCATAATTTATTTGGTCCCTTAGCCATCTCTCTGAAGTTATCCAAGCAGATTTAATGACCATGTCCATTTTGCTGATGAAGCCTATGGGGAAAAGTAATATGTTTCAGACCCATAAGGGTAACTTAACATCAGAGAAAGTTCATGAACCTGGTTTGCATCAGCTTTGCTGCCAGTGCTTTGAAGATTCCACCAATGTCACCCCAGGACACATGAAATCACAGTAAAGCTTTATTCTGACTTTACCTTTTCCAAGCAATTTTCCAAGACTTTACTCTCCCTCCCTGTCAGCGCACTTTACTTGTTTTCTATTTGTTTTCTCTGAGTCACTTTCTCGGTGCCCAAACATAGAGATACTATTTTGTCTTTTGATCTTCAATATCTTGTCAGAAGTGCTATGGCCAATAGATGGTAGATCTAAGAGTGAAACTCAGGACAACTGAGCTTTAATAGCCCTGTTCTTTTTGCAACATTTCACTATTTGGAGCTTATTTATCAAGCCAATCTGCTAACAGACTAATATCACATAAAAACTAATTAAAGGAATCTGACAAGGCTATATTTTTCTTTGATATTTCAGTCAATGTGACACAAGAACTTACCACTGTTTTTCTAACTAAATTACATTGCTAACACATTGGGCGCCATTATAATGCTATATAATAAGTAACTATTGCACAATGATAAGTTCACTTATAAATTGAAAGCACTAAATAGACTGCATAAAAGTGGTAATAGGGAATCAGTAAAGAAGAAAGCATGTTGGCTATACATGTCCAGGAAGAAATCAAAGTGGAGGTTGCCTGGTCAGAAGGAATTGGGAATTCCTTCCAAATTTGGAAGAGCAGGGCCTTCTGTGCATGGAACTTAGAAAGTGTAGAGACAAAAAAAGCTTTCAGTACTCAGTGAGTGGGAACAATTAAAAGATTAGCTTCAATTCAACAGAAAATAGTGGTTAGAGGAGTATTAGAAATAACATGTTAGTTTGAAATTGTTGATTATCTCTGACACAGGAAGGAGCCATTTGTATTCCCCTAGATGCCATTTTTCTACCTATCTACAGGCAATATCTAAAAAAAAAAAAAAAAAAAAAAAAAAAAAAAAAAAAAGAAAAGAAAAGAAAAGAAAAGAAAAAAGGTGAGTGACAGAGATTCCTTGATAATATTCTCAGTTTCTGTTCTCCTATAACATTAAATCCTTAAGAAGCTGGTAGTGAGAGAGTCAGGAAATCTCAATTCTGTGGTATAAGGAAAGATCAATCACTTCTTGGGAGGAGTAAAAACAAAATTTATCTATCTCTGAAAGGAAGCTCTTTTGTACCTGTGGTACCATAAAAAATCTATTGCTCTTAGGGGAGAGAATATAAGCAAAATCTTCCAGGACAGCAGTAGGGACAGGGGACTTTTGTAGAACCAGGAGTCTACAAATGTATCAAATATAAATTTGCAGTTCCTGAAGGAAGGATAGGACATTCCAGTCCCAGGATAGAACATTCCTGCCCCAGATCAAGCAGAGAGAGAAAAGTCAGTTTCTTGCCACAGTGAGAACTGGTAGAAATATTAGGAAGCACCAATTCTGAAGACCAGGTGCACAGGGCTTACATATGATTGAGGTGAGAACATGGGAACAGAGAACATGCCATATTCTTGTGACCTGCCTAGTATCAAATAACAAGCCACATTTGACTGCTGGAAGAGAAGCAAGACCACAGAAAGAGACATCCCTCTGTGGCCTAGGGATGCAAGGGCAGGCAAAAGATGAAGGAGATGAAAAACCCTCCACGATTACAATTCTCACTCTAAGCCTATGCTAAGTGGGTACAACTACTATAGAAACTCAAAACCGATGGTAAAGGTAGCCTAATCCACAATGTCCTGAGTAGACTGACCCAATTTCACAGTTAAACGGCTTCACAGAAAAGAAGCAGAGCCACTTCCAGGCATAACTGCTGTTTACCATAGT
>NC_045030.1:53397748-53411854 GCF_008632895.1 Mastomys coucha | reverse complement strand
TGATTCAGAGTTGATAATGGGCTGATGAGGCAGGTATTTTTAAGATAAGTACAATTAGTATTAGAAATGACTCATGAAAAAGATAGAAATACATGACTAGATGGAGAATTTCAGCACAGCAATCAAAACAATATGAAAAAGGAAATGTGATGATGTGAAGTGGTAATGTACAATAATAAAGTGATGTTGGAATGAAATTGCACAGACAACTCCTGCGCAGAGAAAATCTCCTCATTAGCAGATGCAAATAGGTAAAGAAATAACCAGGCACTATATAATAGGCCACTACAACTTATTTTAGCTGTAAAACAGAGTAGAGAAAAGTTTAAAAATATATTAAAAAGATATGAGGCATTCTATTGTTGACTTAAATACAAGCAACTCAAAATTTCAGAAAATGGGACAGGAAGATTATTTAAAAACATGAATTCAGAAGTTTTCCAAAATAATAAGACTACACACTACATATCTAAAAAGCACGGAGAAACAAAAATGTATATTAACACACATACACACAGGAGATTAAATACTAAGACCAAAATGTTGATGATGAGAGGCTCTACACAGCAGCTGCCTCAGATAGATATAAATACCCACAGCCAAGCAGTGGATGGAGCTTGGGGACTCTTATAGAGGAGTTAGGGAAAGGATTATGGACCCTGGAGGGGATAGGAACTCTGCAGGAAGACCAACAGAATCAACTAACCTGGACCATTTGGGGCTCTCAGAGACTGAACCACCAACCAAAGAGCATACACAGGCTGGACCTAGGCCTCCTGGTACATATGTAGCAGATGTGCAGCTTGGTCTTCACGTGGGTCCCAAACAACTGGAGCTGGGCCCTTCAGTGGGATTTGTTTTCTAATATGGCTTCCTTGTCTGGCCTCAGTGGGAGAAGAAGCACCTAGACTGGCAGAGACTTGAAGTGTCAGGGTGAGGGATATGCTCAGAAGGGGATGGGTGATAAGGAAAGGATTGTGGGGGGGGGGTGACCAGGAGGAGGGCAGTAAACAGGATGTAGAGTGAATAAGAAAAAAATAAATTAATTAAATTTAAAAAACCCCAAAGTACATGTAGTGACTCAAAGATTGGAAATATTTCAATCCAGAAGACGGGTCAAATCTTCAAAGTATTGAACATAAAAATCTGTCAGCCCAAAAATTTGTACCCACTAAAGAAAACAGTGAGTGAAGAGTTTTTCCAGACACACAAAGGCTAAGGAAAAGATAATTTACTCTTAATAGGACTGTGCCACAATAAATATTAGGTTTTATTCAGGTAGAAAGAATATGATATGGGATGGAAAATTGAAAGAAATGAAAAGAACCAGAAATTGTACAAGTAAAAGTAGATAAAATTTGAAAATAAAATTTGAAGAATATTTTTCAAATACCTTTTATGTTTATAAATGATAGAAGTTTTGAGGAAAACAGCAAAGTATGATGTGGTGATATATATATATATATATCACAACAGACATAGGAATCAGAAATACTTTGTAGTAATGTTTGTAATTTAATTTGTGTGTATATGTGTGTGGGGGGGTATACATATATATAAGGTATAAATAAGGCTGTGGAGGGCAGTCTTGGATACAGTGCTCAGGAAATCTACCTTCGTTGAGATAGGGTCTTTCATTGGCCCAGAGCTTACCAATTATGCAAAACTGGAAGATCAACCATAAGAATCCTCCTGTTTCTTCCCAGTATTAAAAATATAAGTACCTGAAACCATACACACAGTTTACTGAGGTTTTGGAGATAAAACTCAGCCCCTAGTTCTTGCAAAGCAAGAATTCCATTGACAGAGTTATCTACCCAGCCCTTGATTTAAGATTACTAACTTACAAAGTAACAAGTCTTCTTATGGCTCTTTCATATAAACTTAGTTTTCTTTGGGGTAGTTGTTTGACATTATAATATAGTTTCAACATTTCTCCCTTTTCTTTGCTCTCTCCAAACTCTTCCACATACTCCTCCCAACTCAATCAAATTCATGGTCTTTTAATGGTTGTTTTTATACTCATATATGCATATCTATATGCATATACATGCATATTCCTCAATATAACTGGCTCAATATGCATAATGTTACTTGTATGTGTGTTTTCAGGAGTGACTATGTGGCACTGGACAACCAACTAAAGAAGAACATCTCTCCTGTTCTCAGTTTATTTTACTTGCCCATAATTCTTTGTCTAGCTTACCTTGTATACTTTGGTGTGTCCATTAGCATCATCCATGTTCAGCTCATATTCAAACAGTCATGTTGGTCAAACATTATGGTTGTAGCTTCTGGTTTTAGTAAGCAGCACAATCTCACAGCAAACCCCCGAATCCTCTGGTTCTTACAATCTTTCTGCCCCCTCTTCCATAGTGTTCCCTGAGCCTTATGTATGGGACTATTTTGTACATGTATCCATTAGAACTGGGAGTCACAATTTGGGGTGGGGGGGTTTCGAGACAGGGTTTCTCTGTGTAGCCCTGGCTGCCCTAGAACTTACTTTGTAAACCAGGCTGGCCTTGAACTCAGAAATCTGCCTGCCTCTGCCTCCCAAGTGCTGGGATTAAAGGCATGTGCCACCACTGCCCAGCGGGAAGCCCAAATTTTGCATTTTGATTTGTGGTTTTCAGTAGTGGTCTCTTGTAAGAAGCTTCCTTGAGTGAAGTAAAGACTATACTTATCTATGGTATAAGGGACACTACATGATTGAGTCATAGTGTACGGAAAATTAAAGCTGGTATTAATCTAGAAGTTTCATCCTTACTGGCTAGTTTTCATAGTGCTGAAAGACGTTATATATATTCCCAGAAGAATTTTTGGTTGAATTGGAAGAATTTCTGTAAGGTTCTTAGGCTTCATGTAAATTTGAATAGTAAGTTTTCAAAATGTACTGTAATTAAATATACATTTTATAAATCACATTGAAATAAACAAAATTTTAAAGAGAAATAAATGTCAACTAAGGATATAAATGTCTCAATATATTCAAAAGTAGAATATATTCTACAAAAGTAGAAAAATTACTAAAGAATGGGTATAATACAGAAGGGAAAATATAGATGTAAGTTTAACTACATCATTAATTTCATTAAAATAAGTGGTTTAAATATTCACAGAAACAATAGATTTTATTTAATTATTTATAGAAATGGGGCCTAACATAATAGTATTTATCAAAAACAGCAATAAAATAAAATGACTCATAAGTCTCTAGAAAAGATGTTGAAGAGGACATCAAAATATGAAAGATCTCCCATGATCATGGATAGGTGGAATTAACATAGTAAAATTGGCCATCTTACTAAAAGCAATCTACAGATTTAATACAATTCTCATCAAAATTGCAACACAATTCTTTACAGAACTTGAAAGAACAATTCACAACTTCATATGAAAAAAACAAAACAAAACAAAAAAACACGATAGCAAAATCAACCCTGTACAATAACAGAACATCTGAAAATATCACCTCCCCTGATTTCAAGACATTTCTAGTGCAGAGAAATAGTAATAAAAATGGCATGAAATTTACATAACAACAGACAAGTTGTTCAATGAAATGGAACCAGAATCGAGAAGTAAGATATGAGAATCCATAAATGAGAATGACCCACCCTATAAACACTTAATTTTTGACAAAGAAGCCAAAACTATACAATGAAAAAAAGAAATGGTCCTGGACTAGCTGAAAGTCTGCATATTATACTGCAAATAAAACCATATCTACCACCGTGTTTAAAACTCATGTCAAAGTGAGTGAAAGATCTCAACATAAAACTGGAGCACTAAATCTGATATAAGAGAAAGTGGGAAATAGCCTTGAATGCATTGGTATAGGAGAAAAATTTCTGAAGGGAATACCAACAGTCCAGCCACTAAAATCAACAATTTACAAATGGGACTTCATGAAACTGAAAAGCTTCTGTAAGGCAATGGACACCATCAAAAAAACAAAGTGGCAGCCTCCAGGATAGGAAAAGATCTTCACCAACCCTACATCTGACAGAGGGCTAATATCTAAAATATATAAAGAACTCAAGAAGTTATACAACAACAAACCAAATAACCCAATTAAAGTATAGAGTATAGAGCTAATCAGAATTCTCAACAGAGGAATCTCTAATGGCCAAGAAGTACTTACAGAAATTTTCAACATCCTTAGTCATTAGGGAAATGCCAACTAAAATGATTCTGAAATCCCATCTTACACCCGTCAGAATGGTCAGATTCAAAAATTTACACAACAGCAATGTTGGTGAGGATGTGAACCAATGGGGACACTACTCCATTGCTGTTGGGAGTGCCAACTTGCACAACCATGTTGGAAATCAATTTGGCAGTTTCTCAGAAAACTGGAAATAGTTCTACCTAAATACTCAGCTATACCACTCCTGGACATATACTCAAAACATAGTCCACCATACCACAAAGACACTTGCTCAAGTATACTCATAGCAGCTTTATTCATAATAGACAGAAACTGAAAACAACATAGATGTCCCTCAACCAAAGAATGGATAAATAAAATGTAATACATTTATATAATGGAGTATTATTCAGCTATTAAAAACAATGGCATGAAATTTGCAGGCAAATGGATGGAACTAGAAAAAAATCATCCTGATCAAGGTAATACAGATCCAGAAAGAAAAACACAGTATACAGGATAACCATCCTCCAACCCATAGACCCATAGACCCCAAGAAGCTAAGTAAGAAGGAAGGCCCAAGGGGGGATGCTTAAATCTCACTGAGAAGGAGAAATAGAACAGAGGTGGAAGGTAGATGGAGGGAGAGAATTGGATGGGGGGAAGGGAGATGGGACTGGGGGGGATCAAGTCATGGGAGGATAGAGGGAGAGAGAACTGGGATCAGTGTTGGGATGTACCTCTCTGGGAGGAACTAGGAATCTAGGACAGTGGTAAGTCCCAGGAATCTATCAGGGTTACCCTACCTAACCTATCAATGGGGGTTATGGATCCTGAAATGGCCATCTCCAGTAACTTAAAAATACTTCCAATGGAAGGACTGGGTCATCAACTTAACCACAAAACCTTAGACACAAAATTTCTCCTGCCAACAAAATATTCAAGGGTGAAAAATGGAGCAGAAATTAACAGAATGCCCAACAAATGACTGGCCCAGCTTGAGATCCATGCCATGAGAGACCACACCTGACACTACTAATGATGTTCTGTTATACTTCCAGAAAGACACTTAGCATAACTGTTATCTGAGAGGCTTCACCTAGCCACTGATGGAAACAGATGCAGAGACCTGCAGCCAAATATTAGGCAGAGTGCGGGGAATCCTTTGGAAGAGGAGGATGAAGAAGTGAACGAGCCAGAGAGTTCTAGGACACCACAAGAAAAAGTACAGAATTCAGGCTGGGCGGTGGTGGCACACGCCTTTAATCCCAGCAATTGGGAGGCAGAGGCAGGTGGATTTCTGAGTTTGAGGTTGGCCTGATCTACAGAGTGAGTTCCAGGACAGCCAGGGCTACACAGGGAAACCCTGTCTCAAAATCCAAAAAATAATAAATAAATAAATAAATAAATAAATAAATAAATAAATAAATAAATGTACAGAATTGACTAACCAGGGCCCATAGTGGCTCACAGAGTTTAACTGCCAAACAGAGGGCATATATAGAATTGACCTTGCCCCTCTGCACACAGACAACCATTATGCAGCTCAGTCTTCATTTAGGACTTTTAACATCAGGAGCAGGAGCAGGGATGTCTCTGAGTCTGTTGCCTGCCTTTGAATCCCTTTCCCTTAACTGAACTGCCTAGATTAGCCATAATAGGAGATGATCCCAGTCCTACTGTAAATTGATATGCAGGCCTCCCTTTTTCTGAGCCTTGTCCTCCCTCTTCCTTGCTCTACTATCACACACTCCATCACAAATTCATTGCTTCTTCTTTAATTAACATTGATTTATATACATAGAAGTTAATTTATAAATAAAGTCTTCTGGGTTCATGTAGTATTTCACATATTCGTGTTTTTAGAGCTAACCACTTGGGGTTGGATAACCTATTGGGGGGATTATCCATAGATAAGATTGATGTTTTTCCTCTCTCAGAAGCTATTACTTGCCTGTGTCTCCTAGACAATCCAGAACAGCTGCATACATAAACACACTGAGGCTGTGACAGCATAAAAAAAGATCTATGTTAGTCTAATCCACACCAAATCCCAGCAAGAAGATATAAGTTGGGCAAGAAATACTACCCTTGGTTGTAGTACCATTGGCAAAATATTAGCTACTAGGAGATGGAGAAACAGTTTTCTCTCTTGGATCACACATCCAAAAAAATTTAGGCAGCACACATTGGTCTTGAAGGATTTTTTAAAATAATATGACACAAATTTGAATGAGTAAGAAAGGGATGGAACCAGAAGGTGATTATGATCAAAATACATTAAATAGAATTCTTAAAGAAATAAAAAACATAGAAGGAAATAATAAAGACTGAATTCTCTCCTTCACTTGTCTTATTGTTGTAGCTAATACTCCAAACACTGTACTGAACAGTAATGGAAGAAGTGGACGTCCTTGTTTTCTTCCTGATTTTAGGGGAGATGCTTTGCGGTTTTTTCCACTTTATATAATGTTGGCTATAGCTTTACTGGACATTACCTGTATTGTGTTGAAATAAATCTCCTATATTCCTAGACTCTCTAGGACTTTTATTATGAAGGTCCTTAAATCATCAGGGAAATGCAAATCAAATGAACTCTGAGGTTCTATCATCTGACAGTCTTCAGAATGGCTAAGATCAAAACCTCAAGTAATAGCACATGCTGGTGAGGATGAGGAGCAGGGGAACTCCTCCATTGATGGTAGTATTGCAAACTTCTACAACCACTTTGGAAATCAATTTGGTGTTTTCTCAGAAATTGGGAATAGTTCTACCTCAAGACCCAGCTATATCACTCCTGGACATATATGCAAAAGGTAGTCTACTATCCTCCAAGGACACTAGCTAAACTACATTCATAGCAGCTTTATTAATAACAGCTAGAAACTGCAAACAACCTATACATCCCTCAACTGAAGAATGGGTAAAGAAAATGTGGCACATCTATCCAGTGGGATATTATTCAGCTATTAAAATGAAGGATATTATGAATTTTGGGGGGCAAATGTGTAGAACTTGATAATATCATCCTAAGTGAGGTAACTCAGTCCCTCACTCTTAAGCTATGTGTGGTATGTACTCAACTTATAAATGGATATAAGCCATAAAATACTGGTACCATGTTAAACTTCACAGACCTAAGGAAGCTAAATAAGGAAGGCCCAAGTAAGGAAGCTTGAATCTCACTTAGAAGGGGGAATAGTCATAAGGGGTAGATGGAAGGAGGGAATTGGAAAGGAGGAAGAATGGGGAGGGGAATGGGGGATTCAGGATTAGGTGTGGGGAAGGACAGGAGAGATATTTAGATGACCATGAAAATGAATAGAAATCTGCAAGTGAAAGGAGTGAGGAGATGGGAGGTATCTCCAGGATGAGAAAGACCTAGGGTAAGGGAGGCACCCAAGAATCAATGGGGGTGACTTTAGCTGTGACTCACTACATTAGGGATATGGAACCTGAAGAGGCCACTTCCTGTAGCCAGACAGGAACCCCAGTGGAACAATAGAGACACCAACCTACCCAGCCACAAAACATTTGACCTAAAATTTATTGACTAAAAGTAATATAGGCATGGCGGGGGTGGTGATCAGAGATTGAGTGAATGACTAACCAATAACTGACCCAACTTGGGACCCATCCCATGAGCAAGCACCAATCCCTAATACTATTAATGATATTCTGTTATGCTTGCAGACAAGAGTATGTTGTCTTCTGAGAGGCTCCACCCAGTAGCTGCCTCTGATCAATACAAACGCCTACAACCAAACAATGGATGGAGCTTGTGGACTCTTGTAGAAGAGTTGGGAGAAGGATTGTGGCACCCCAAAGGGGATAGGAACTCCACAGGGAAACCAACACAGTCAACTAACCTGGACCCTAGGTGCTCTCAGAGTCTGAAACACCAACCAAAGAGCATACATGGGCTAGACCTAGGCCTCCCTGCTTATAAGTAACAGATGTGCAGCTTGACCTTCATGTGAGTTCCAAACAATTGGAGTAGGGGCTGTCCCAAAAGCTGTTAATCATGTGTAGGATATATTTTTCTAGCTGGGCTGCCTTGTCTGGACTCATTGAGAGAAGAGGCGCCTAGCCCTGCAAAGACTTGATATGCCAGGGTGGCAGGATATGTAGGGGACCCCCACCTGCTCAGAAAAGAAGGGGAATAGGAAAAAGGAAGGATTGTGGGAGGGGGTTGCTGGAAGGAGGACAGTGAGTGAGATGTAAAGTGAATAAGTAAAAATAAAATAAAATAAAATAAAATAGAATAAAATACAATAAAATGAAATAAAGTTAAAAATTGTCAAAGGTCTTTTCTGTATCTATAGAAATGATCTATAATAAGTATCTGTCATTGAGTCTTTATGTGATAGATTACATTTATTAATTTATGCATGTTAAACCATTCCTAAATCTTTGGAATTAAGCTAATTTCATTTTTTTTTCAGTACGTTAGGCTGATTTCATTATGGTAGACAATCTTTTTGATGTGCTTCTGAATATTATTGTATATATAAAACCCTAAACAGTCTACCAGAAAACTCCAATGGCTGAAAAGACATTCAGCTTAGTAGCAAGATACAACACAAACAAATCATTAGGCTTTCTCTATACATATAAGGAACATATCACAAGACAAATCAGGAAAACTATATAATTCATAAAACTTTCTAAAAATAAAGTATCTTAAAATAAATTTGATTGAGTGAAAGACTTGTATAACAGAAATTTAAGTAAGAGATTGAAGAAAGAAATTTGAAAAATGTACCAGAATATGGAGAGAATTCCTCTGCTACAGATTGCTAGAATTAATATTCTGAAAATGGCCATCCTATCCAAAGCAACTACATATTTCATGCAGCCCTTGTCAAAACTCTAATGTCATTCTTCACAGACATTGAAATAAATCTTAAAATTTATAGGGAAACACACACACATACACACTCATACATACATACATATGGATACACACACACACACACATACACATAGACACCACCCCCAAAAAATCCTGAACAATAAAAACACTGATGGAGGTATCACTACCTCTGATTTTAAGTTATTCTCCAGAGCTACAGTAATATGGTACTGGAATCAATGGCCAACATATTTTTGACAAAGAAATCAAAAATTATACCCAGCAGAAAAGATAGATTTTTTTTCACAAACTGGATAGCTACAAATAGAAAAATAGATCCTTATCTCATGCCCTGCACAAGACTTAACTTCAAATGGATCAAGGACTTTAGCCTAAGACCTGATAACATGAATTTGATACAGGAAAAAGTAGGGACTACACTTGACCTTAGAGTATGGAAAAGAACTTTCTAAACAGGACCCCAGAGGTATGGGGGGGATCCAACAACTGGCAAAGTGGACCACAAGAAAGTAGAAAGCTTCTGTATAGTATACCATTAATCGAGTAAAGTGACAATGTAAATGTAACTTTTATTTGACTCACAAAATTGTTGTCTCAGAGGTTTACTGCTGAATAAACTCACCCTTTCTAATCTTTTTGAACTCTGGCTGGCTGCTTCAATGCAGCTTTTCCTGGTCAAACTCCTTTCCAAGTTCACTAATTCAATCTGGCTTCTCTAGTCTTTTTACTGAATTGCTCAGCTCAGCTTCAAACTAACTTTGGCAATTTGTTCTAATCTTCTGGCTCTTTCCTGTTCTTTGGCTTAAACTGCCTCTGCACGAACTCAGCTCCACTACACTGCCTTCACTGCACTGACTCCTAACTCACTCTCAACTCCCTGAACTGCTCTTAAATAGTTTCTTTATATTGCATTCTCATGAAATATGGGTGTATCCTATCTCTGAGTCATTCTGTCAAATCTTTCTCTAATTCATCACTTTGTCTGCCCCTCAATTAAGCATCACTTTCAAAGATGGCTGCTTCCTTCTACAAACTAATTTTACTTTAAAGGTGTGTACTATGAATGTGTCTGTACTCCAAACAGAGGGATTAAAGGAATGTGACATGTCTGTATTCAAGCCAGACCACATAGACCCAGGTCCCTCCATGTAATGCCTTGCCAAAGCAGCCATGCTGGTAGAACAAAACTCCTCTAGAAGGCGCCATACACGGTAGAAAGTGCATCTTTATCAGCTATACATTTGACATAATATTAGAATCTAGAATATATAAAGAATTTCAAATTCTAAATGAAAAAAGCAAACCCATTTAAACTGAGACATGGAACTAAATGGAGAGTTCTCAAAAAGTTGAAACAGAAATGGCTGAGAAATAATTTTTCAATGTTCAACATCTCTAGCCATCACTGAAATGCAAATAAAACTTCTTTGAGATTGCATGTTACCCTAGGCATAATTGCTAAGATAGAAAAAATGATAAGAAATATTGATGTGGATGCCAGGAGAGAGAAACATTTATTAAGAGCTGGTGGGTGTGTAAACTGGAGCTGTCACTATGGAAATTAGTGTGAGGATCCTCAAAAGCTAGAAATAGATCACCACATGATCAAATTTAGTGAATGAAAACAATCCAACCTTATTATCTAATAACTGTCAGAAGTCAGACTTGGGTCTCTTGGCCAAAATCAATGTGTTGACTGGATTATGTTCCTCTCTGGAAACTCTAGGAGAGATTTCATTTTCTTACCTTTCCCAACATCTATGAAGTTTCTTATAGTCATTCATAGTTGCATTACTATGTTCTGTCTTCAGAATTGGCAATGACTGGTTGTGCATTTCTCCTGTAACAACTTCTGACAGTAAAAGTTCTTCTGCCTTCTCCTTTTAAAGATGATATAGTTTTATTTAAGCCTACTAGATACTCAAAAAAGCATCTTTCTGTACTAAAAAACAACTAAGCATGTGTTGCAAATTCCATCTGAAACATTAATTCTTTTTAACAACTCCATCACTCTGTATATTAAACATATTATATACAAATATAAAATATAAATATATAAATAGGTTAATAGATTATTATATTACTGACTTTGGTATGGAAGCTATTTTATGAGTATTATTTGCCCATTACAACCATGTGGTATTTCCTCTCTATATATTGCTAGATTCAATTTGTTAATATTTTGTTGATGTTCTACAACTATATTTATGAGAAACGTATGTTTCATAAGCCATGATGCCTTTTTGAATGTTGATATTAGAGCAAATTTTGTATATCAGCATATGTATTTTTCAGTCTTTCTTACAGTTTAATTTCTGGGGAAATTTGTACATAGTTGATGGGAATTTTCCCCACAAAAATGCTTGGAAACTTGTGCTAGAAAATTTATGACTGATATTTGTATTATTAGTGTTTTCTTGGATGTTTCAAGGTATAAATTTAGTTTCCATAGTGGATGTAGGACCATTTAGATGGTTGATTGATTGATTGATTGATTTTTGCTTATTATCCATGACACAATCTTTTCATAACTTCCCTATTTCATGTAAATTATCAACTTTACCAACATGAATGATTGAAAATAATTTCTCATTGTTTTTCAAAATACTTTATAGATTGTAATTATGCTCTTCTCTCCATTCTAACATTACTAATTTCTGTCCTTTTTTTTTTCAATCTTAAACCATCAGGCTTGAGTTTTATAAGTGTTATTGTTCTGATTCTAGAATCAGGATTTATTTTTACTGGCTTTTATAATTTTTTCTGCTATTGACTTGTGAACTATGCATTTTCTAATTTCCTTTATCTATGGAATTTTATTTGGCTCTATTTATCTTTCTGTATAGGAGCTCAGATAACTGATTTTAAAGTTGCCTTCTTCTAAGCATGATTTAAATATTTTTGACATATTTTTATAGTACATACTTTCATATTTCATTATTTTAAAATATTTCATTATTTCTGGCTGGTGGTAGCACATGCCTTTAATCCCAGCACTTGGGAGGCAGAGGCAGGTGGATTTCTGAGTTCAAGGTCAGCCTGGTCTACAGAATGAGTTCTAGGACAGCCAGGGCTACACAGAGAAATCCTGTCTCAAAAAAAATTCATTATTTTAAAATAATTTACTATTCCTTTGGTTGTTTTTCATAAGTAATAAATGTTATTTTATTTCAAAATTATGTCTCCATGCACAGACTGTCTTTGCAAATGTCTTATACATAAAAGTGCTCCATAATATTTTATCCATTAGTAGAGAATTTCATACAATGTATTTTTATATTTACCCCCCAGCAAAATCCTCCCAGGACTACCCCTACCTCCCCACCCACGCTATTTTATGTCCTCTTATTTTAATGCTAAACAGGCATTGACCTGTAAACTTTATCCCTACTGAATATCTTTCACAGTGCTGGATATTTCAGTGTATACTACCTGAGGCTAACCATAATCATCAGTTTTACCCACTTTTGAAACCTGTGATCTACCCTAACAACCTTTGAAACCTGTGATCTACCCTAACAACTGTCTTAGCAACTTATGCCCACGAATATAATAGTAGTATGAGTGTTATGGGACTAACCAAATACTTTTTATTGATTTAAAGCCCATTCCATAATATGAAGTCCACTTCTGGCACTGTCATAGGGACCAAGGACCTAGATAGGTCATCGGCCCTAGGGGAAAATCTACTATTATTTGTCTGCTTTATGGACATAGTATTAAAATGACTCTTAATTTATTTGTATACCAATAGATTAGTTTATCTCTCAGTCCTCCGCAGAGAAAGTTCTTCTTGAAATACATGATGATTAACGGAGACTTACAACTTGTTTTAGTACAGATAATAATAGATGACAGAGTATTCAGTCTTAGACACTCATATCACATCTCATGCCTTCAAAAACTCAGGGATAATCATGGAAGAGGGGTAGGAAGATTGTAAGATAAAAAGCTGGTGTATGACTATAAGGTACTAGGGTTGTCTAGACATAGCAGGGAAGTTGTAATATGGACTTAGAACAATTGTGGCAGCATGAAGAAGACCTGCATATGCTCTAGCTAGACAAAATCCCAGCATGGAGTAGGAAGTTGAGCATGAGTAAGAATGAGTTGAACTATTGAGAATGTAAAATAACAGAGGTCAATTTTAAAAGACTGTGGTCATTACTTAAACATTTAAGCACTTACCTTGTGTCCTACCTACCACATTCCTAAATAATAATCCAAAAGAAATGAAAACATATATTCACAAACATCTGTATAAAATACAGATTTACTCAAAAAGGCTAATAAAGCACTCTAACCCCAAACATCCATTAGCTAATGAATAGATAATTAAAGCATGACAACACATCTATATCTAATGGAAAAGGTGAAAAGTCATAAAGCCAGCATGGCTGCTTGACAAAGATCCAGCAAAATGAGCCACATGACGAAATCACTACCATGTCATCTTTCACTTTTGGTCTTGATCTCCATGTGTTGCATGCTTAGAAGATTTTTAATATTTGTGCAATTTGGAATACTGGGATGATGGAAATTTTCTAATGGATTATTTATGCCTTCTCTCATGAGTACTGCTTCTAAGCTTCTCCAGGAAAGTTGTGAGCATACCACCCCTCCCACTTTTACAGAAATACATTTATCTGGCCTATTTGAAGGTCTTCTTTGTGCTCTGAAAGTTGTGACTCAGAAAAAGATGGCAAAGATCTCTACATGAGGCTTCACTTCTCTTGGAACATCTGCCCCTGTACTTACTCAGGAACAAGAAAATCAGAAGAAAATACACTGTAAAACGTAAGCAAGATTCAGTAGGCTAGAAAAGAAAGATAACAGCAGATCAAATTAAAAGCCTCATTCTACTATGTGCTTAAGCGAATACATGGCATAGATGATTGCAGCTGCATATGGTATACCCTTTGAGGAAAAGATACAACAACAAAGTGAGATTGGCCATCATTGTTACCTCTGCCCTGCACAGGGGCTTATATTGGTAGATAAAGAATTATGTGCAATTTGACTTCTTCCTTTCCAATTCGTATCCCTTTGATCTCCTTTTGTTGCCTAATTGCTCTGGCTA
>NC_045030.1:53389325-53391905 GCF_008632895.1 Mastomys coucha | reverse complement strand
GAATTATGTGCAAAAATGGTAAAAAAAAATGAAATATTAAGACCTCCCCTTCTGAGAAAAGTTAGCAAACGCAGGGCTACTGTGGTGTTCTGTGACCAAGGAACAGATGAATACCAACATTAGACAGGTAAATAAATTATATACATCTATAAACATTTTATTATATCAGAAATTGAATAATGCATTTGTTACAAAGGAGTACATGAAAACTTTTGGGATGAAAACTGGATACACTAAACCTATTAGAAGAGAAAGAGGGGAATAGCCTTGAAGACATTGGTACAGGAGACAAATTCCTGAATAGAATACTGATAGCTGAGACACTAGGACCAACAATGAACGAGACCCAATGAAACCAAAAGGCTTCATTAAGGAAAAGGACACCATCAATAGGACAAAATGGCAGCCTACAGAATGAGAAAATATTTTCACCAACCCTATATCTCACATAAGGTTAATATCCAAAATATAGAAAGAACTCAAGAACTTAGACACCAACAAACCAATTAACCTTATTTAATAAATGGGGTACAGAGTTAAACAAACAATTCTCAACAGAAGAATCTCAAATGGCTGAAAAACACCTAAACACATGTTCAATGTACTTAGTCACCAGGGAAACGCAAATCACAATGACCATGAGATTGCATCTTACATCCATCAGAATAGCTAAAATAAAAAACTCAAGTGACAGCACACACAAGTGAGGATTGGAACAATGGGAGCACTCCTCCATTGCTGGTGAGAATGCAGACTTGTACAACTGTGTAAATCAATTTTAGTGGTTTCTCAGAAAACTAGGAATAGTTTGACTTCAAGACCTAGCTATACTATTCCTGGGCATATCCCCAAAAGATCCCCCATTATACCACAAGGACATATGCTCAATTATGTTCATAGCAGTTATATTCATAATAACCAGAAACTAGAAACAACCTATATGTCTCTCATCTGAAGAATGGATAAAGAAAATGTGTTACATCTACACAATGGAATGCCATTTATCTATTAAAACTAAAGACATCATGTATTTTGCAGACAAATGGATGGAATATGAGAATATCATCCTGAGTGAGTTAACTCGGAGAAAAACAAGCATTGTATATACTCACTTATAAGTGGATATTAGGCATAAAGTGAAGGATAGCCATGCTATAACCCACAGATTCAAAGAAGCCATGTAATAAGGAAAGCCCAAGGGATAATGCTTGACTTTCATTCAGAAGGGGAAATAAAATAGTCTTTGGATGTAGACAGAGGGAGGTTAGTGGGTAGAAGAGGGAATAGTGGGGGAAGTGGGAGGAAATAGGTGTAAAAAGAACTAGGGAGAGAGAACCCAGAAACTGAGCAGGAATTGCTGGAATACTGGGGTTAGGGAAGCATCTCTAAGATATGTGGGAAGCCTGGGATAGTGGAGGCATCAGGGAGTCTATGAGGGTGACTCAAGCTGAAACTTCCAGCAGTGGGGGATATGAATCTACCTCCTGTAGCCAGGCAGGACCACCAGTGAAGGAATAAGGACACCAACCCACCCACAAAACCTTTATCCCAAAACTTGCCCTGCCTACAAGGAATGCAGGGACAAAGATGGAGTAGATCCTGGGGACATGACCACCTAATGACTGCCCCAAGTTGAGACCCACCACATGGACAAGAACTAATCACTGATACTATTAATGATACTCCGTTTTGCTTGCAGAGAGGAGCCTACCATAACTGTCCTTTGAGAGGCTCTACCTAGCAGCTAGCCAAAACAGATGCAGAGACCCAAAGCCAAACACTAGGTGGAACTTGGGGAGTCTTGTGGAAGAGTTGGGGTCAAGGATTGAGAGATCTGGAGGGGATAAAGATTGCAAAAGAAGACCAATGGAGTCAACTAACCTGGACCCTTGGGGGCTCACAGAGACCAAACCACCAAACAAAGAACTCACAGATGCTAGATGCACCCCTATCCCACACATATGTAACATATCTGCAGCTTGGTCTTCATGAAGGTCCCCCAACAACTGGAATAGGACCCCTTCTCAGAGGAAAAGGGGAGGTGGTAGAGGGAAGGGATATTTGAGGTGGACTCTGGAAAATGGGGGATTGCAATCAGGTTGTAAAGTGAATAATCAATAAATTAATCAAAATAAGTTTTTAAGCCCATATATTCATGACATGGTAATTAATTTTAAAGGGTGTTGAACATAGGAAAAGAGACATGGAAGTAAAGATGTTATATAAGGGTTGTTTTGATTTTCATTTCCCTGATGAGTAAGGATGTTGAATGTTTCTTTAGGTGCTTCTCAGCAATTCAGAATTCATCAGTTGAGAATTCTTTGTTTAGCTCTGTACCCCATTTTTAATAGGGTTATTTGGTTCTCTGGAGTCTAACTTCTTGAGTTCTTTGTATATATTGGATATTAGCCCTCTATCAGATATAGGGTTGGTAAAGATCTTTTCCTAATTTGTTGGTTGCCATTTTGTCCTATTGACAGTAATAGCCAGAAACTGGAAACCACCCAGATGTCCATCAACAGAGGAGTGGATACAGAAAATGTGGTACATCTACACAATGGAGTACTACTCAGCTATTAA
>NC_045030.1:53367121-53388490 GCF_008632895.1 Mastomys coucha | reverse complement strand
TCAGAGCTCCCAGGGACTAAACCACCAACCAAAGAGTACACATGGTGGGACTCATGGCTCCAGCAGCAGGTGTATAGCAGAGGATGGCCAAGTCGGTCATAAATGGGAGGAGAGGACCTTGACCCTATGAAGGTTCTATGCCCCAGTGTAGGGGAATGCCAGGTCCAGGAAGTGGGAGAGAGTGGCATGGTAAGCAGGGGGAGGGAGGCAGGAACAGGGGATTGTTTTAGTTTTGGGGTTTTTTAAATTTTATTTTTTTTCTTATTTTATTTTATTTTTGTTTTTTCTTTTGTAAGGGAACCTAGGAAAGGAGATATTGTAAATAAAGAAAACATCTAATGAAAAAAGAAGTTATATAAGAAAAGAGAAAGAAAACCAAGACATGGAGGGAAGAAGGAGAAATAGGGTGAATATGAACAGAGTAAATGACATGCATAATTGAAAATATCACAAGGAAATCTCTTAATTCACATAATTTATATGCACTTATAAAAAACTGAAGGAGAAAAATAGAAAGGAAATGCAGAACTGAACACTTTATTATGATCAGTTTTACTGTATGTAAAAGAATTGATTTTAAAAGGTATAGTAAAAACAAAACTGAGAAAGCACTTGTAAATCTTGAGCAGGAAGTGATAGAATAAAATAGGCACTCTAGAGAAATTATGTATTTGCAGATTAGAGTAGAAAGAAAAGCAGAGCTTTGGTAGACCTTTAGGAGGTATTGAATAAATCTAGGTTAATGGATGATGAGAGGCAGTGAAAGATATCTTGAATGTTTGAACAGAGGACATCAAAAGGTCCAAGCAAAGTTCAAAAGTCATTGTTACACAGAAAGCTTGAAGTTAATCTATATGATTCCTAAGAGTAACTAAAAGTGAGTACAGCTTTGTTGATAATGTATTGCCTCTCTACGTTAATGGTATCTAGGATTCTGAGTGTTTATACAGGCTACAGCTAGTTGAAGAGCAGAGGATTAGACATTGGAGATTTTAATTTTTATTTGGCTGAACCAAATTATATCCCTAAATTTCCTCTGAGGTTCCTATCATGTTCTACCTCCTCTTTGGAGGTTACTATAAACTAGTCCAGAGACCATGATTTTGTTTGTTCTTCAGAACCTGATAGAAGCACAAATAGTAGCATTTACTTGTGTGAAAGAAATAAGAATTTAACAGTCATACTTTGGTGAACCCTCTGCAGTCAATTCAATCTACTTCAATAGGGGAAGGGTTCAGTAGTCAAGTTTATACACTGGAGCATAACTAGACTGTAGGTTTTAGGTTTTCTGATACAGTGCTATCTCTTCTTTTGCATGCCACATTCTGCATTTAGATCAAAGTCTTTTTCCTCAAATTTAGTCTGTCCTGACATAACATTTCAGAAATAAACATAGGGAAATTATTACTTCTTTCAAATTGTACTAGATTACAAAACAGGATTTGTTTTCTTTCCTTGAATAAGCATTTCCCACCTCCCATACTTTCATTTTTAGAAATGTCTCTTGGGAAGTGACTGTATCAGTGTTCACAGTGGAGAATATCTTCTCTTCTACAAACCAACATTTTTCTAAGCCATCAATATGTACATTTGGCTTCATTTCAGCCCTGTTCCAGAATTTCAGGTAACATTTGTTGCTTAATATAAGAATAATTATAAAATTACGAAGTGTTAAATATCCCCACCTATAAATGTCTCTTATCCCTCAGGAAATACTATAAGCCATTCTAGTACTGGTTTTAATTGTGATGGTTTGAATAGGAATGCCTCTCATTTGAGGGCCAGGAGGGAGTAGCATTATTAGGATATATAGCCTTGTTGGAGTATGAGTAAACTTGCTGAAGGAAGTGTGTCATTGTGGAGGTGGATGTATATATGTCTTACATATGCTCAAGCTATGGCAAGTGTGGACACAGTCTCCTTCTGCTGCTTCCTTATCAAGATGAACTCTTGGCTCTTATAGAACCATGTCTGTCTGCACACTACTATGTTTTCTGCCATGATGATAATAGACTAAAACTCAGAACTATAAGCCAGCCTCAATTAAATGTTTTCCTTTCTAAGAGTTGCTGTTCAACATTCCTTTACGTGCTTCTCAGCCATTTGAGAATCTTCTCTTGAGAATTCTCTGTTTAGCTCTGTACCCCATTTTTAATTGAGTTATTTGGGACTTTTGAGTCTACCTTCTTAAGTTCTTTGTATATTTTGGATATTAGCCCTCTATCAGATATAGGGTTAGTGAAGATCTTTTCCCAATTTGTAAGTTGCTGTTTTGTCCTATTGAATGGGTCCTTTGCCTTAAAGAAACTTTTCAGTTTCATGAGATATCATATGTCAATTGTTGATCTTAGAACCTGATCCATAGGTGTTCAGGAAATTTTCCCCTGTGTCAATACATTCGAGGCTATTTCTCACATTCTCTTCTATTACATTCAGTATATCTATTTTTAATATGTGGGTCCTTGATCCACTTGGACTTGAGCTTTGTACAAAGAGATGAATATGGAACAATTTGCATTCTTCTATATGCAAACTGCCAGCACCATTTTGTTGAAAATGCTTTCTTTTTTTACAGTATGGTTTGGGCTTCTTTGTCAAAGATCAAGTGTCCATAGGTGTGTGGATTTATTTCTGGGTCTTCAATTCTATTGCATTGATCTACCTGTCTGTCTCTGTACAAATGCCATGTGTTTTTTTATCACTATTGCTCTGAAGTACAGCTTGAAATCGGAGATGGTGATTCACCAAGAAATTCTTTTATTGTTGAGAATTATTTTTTCTATCCTGAGGTTTTTGTTTTTCCATATGGAGTTGAGAATTGCTCTTTCAAGATCTGTGAAGAATTGTATTGAAATTTTGATGGGTATTACATTGAATCTGTAGATTGTTTTTGGTAGGATGTCCATTTTTACTATATTAATCCTGCCAATCCATGAGCATGGAGATCTTTCCACCTTCTGAGATCTTCTTCAATTTCCTTCTTCAGAGACTTGGAGTTCTTATCATATAGATCTTTCATTTGCTCGGTTAGAGTTAAGCCTGGGGATGACAATAGCCGAAGTGCCCAACAGTGGGGAGATAGAACCAGAAGAGACCACCTAGGGTAGATAGACATGGCCCCCAGTTGAAGCAGGGGGCACCCACACATCAAAATGTTTAACCCTGAATTGTTCCTGTCTAAAAGAAATGCAGGGACAAAAATGGAGTTGTTTTAGGCTTTGTCTAAAGTCAGAGACAATTTTGATTATAGTTCATTGTTTTAGTTACACTTTTCATTGCAATAAGGATGTCCCATGACCTCTATAACTCCTATAAAGGAAAACTTTTCATTGGGACTGGCGTACAGTTTCAAAGGTTTAGGCCATTTTCATTATGGTGGAAATCATAGCAGTATCCATGCAGACATGGTAGTTGATGAGCTGACAGTTTTACATCTTGATCCAAAGGCAGCCAGGAGGAGATTGTCTTCTACAGGCAGCCAGGAGGATCTCTTCCACACTTGCTGGAGCTTGAGTACTAGGAACAATCAAAGCTGCCTACATAGGGACACATTTCCTGCAACAAGTCCACACCTATTACAACAATGCCACCCCTCTTAATAATGCCATTTTCCACAGTGCATCTTTATGCAATTTTCCAGCTCCCTCCCAAAGAGCACCAATCCTCATGTTGATTGATGTTTTCTTTATTGTATTTGATTGGCAATTTAGACCTTCTATTTGGGAAACAAAATTTAGAAGGAGGTCACTGTGGAGTTGGAGATAACAGAGGTCACTGTGGAGTTGGAGATAACAGAAAAGTACAAAAAGTACCTGTGAGATGGCTTAACTGGAGAACCCCATGGTAGAGAAGAACTGCAAATTATAGTCTGGCTTCTGTAAGCACCCTTCTGCTTCCACAAGAAAATAAAAAAAATAAATAAATAAGAAAATGTTAAAAATAAGTGCCAAAAGATCAGCTGACCAAATTGACGAATTGAATAGTGACATCAATTGATTAAAAAGTTATGTTTTAATACATGATATCCCAGTGTTCTTAGGACACAAGGTAGTTTACTTTTATGCCAGTCATTTTAATGTGTCAGCCATGGCCACAAACAAAAACACGTAGCACTGAATCACACTCAAGGTAGTTTATAATGTGCTGTTTAATGACTCAAATGAAGCTTAAGACCTTGGCTTTCAGATTGTTTTTGAGTGCTGTGATCAACATAATTGTAATTGAATTGTACCCTTCTTGAAGCCAGAATGAGTAATCAAAACAACCATGCTTATAAAACACATACCTACCAAGTCATTCCGTGTAAAGATTCATTCTCTTAGGAGTATTCAACAAAAATTTTGATTTGAAAAAATTGATCTCTAAGGTACATTTTCAGAGTAGAAATGCCTTTGGCACAAAGAGAGTAGAAACCATCATTCAAGAACCTATGACCTATGTTCCATTATTATTCTAGAAATCAGCATCTGCCTCCCAAAGACCCCAAGCCTAGAGTCAAACTTTAGGATAGCTGAAGGCTCACTTGTTATGCTTTTTGACAGGCCCCTGGGAAGAAGGACAAATAACTGAACTGCTATTACTTTCATATATGTCTTAGTTAGAGCTTTATTGCTGTAAAAAGATACCCGGACCACAGCAACTCAACAAGATAGATGAACCCCTAGCCAAATTAAAGCACACCAGAACAGTATAAAAATTAACAAAATCAGAAATGAAAATATAAACATAACAACAGATACTGAGGAAATTTAAAAAAATCATCAGTTCCTACTACAAAAGCCCATGCTCATGGATTGGCAGAATTAACATAGTAAAAATGGCCATCCTAACAAAGGCAATCTATAGATTCAATGCAATCCCCATCAAAATCCCAACTCAATTCTTCAAAGACATGGAAAGAATGGAAAGAACAATTCTCAAATTCATCTGGAAAGTCAAAAAAACAAAAACCAGAATAGTGAAAACAATTCTTAACAATAAAAGAACAGCTGGGGGAATCACCATCCCTGACCTTGAGCTCTACTACAGAGCAATAGTGAACAGAGACAGACATGTTGATCAATGGAATAGAATTGAAAATCCAGAAATAATACCACACACTTACAGTCACTTGATCTTTGACAAAGATGCCAAAAAATATATAATGGAAAACTATTGGTTCTTTTCCCCTATTAGCATCTTGTATGGTTACTTCCAGTACTGTTCAATCTATTCCCCAGAATGGAGACATCTAGGTCAGCTCCTGCTTGATTTCTCCAAGTCCTGTGTTTGAAGTGTACAGTGTCTGCAGCACTAGGGTCCTACCTTCAGTTTCTAGGACACAAGCAATAGCTCATATTTATTTGTGCAGGGACTCTTTTAAACTCTCCTGACCAAGAACTCAAAAGGATGTTTCCTATTTCTTCCAAAGAACTTTAGCTAAATACTTGGTGGCTCTTGGGGAAATGCTGACAGCTCAAGTGGCTTACTATATATATTTTCTGAGGTCCCATTTTTCGGTTGTCGTCTCTAATTCCTGAGCAAAAGCAGTCCTATTCAGATGGCCCTTTCATTCACCTTTATTGTTTTAGGATTTTGCCTATGGTTTTTTTTTTTCCAGCAGTTTCAGTGTTTCAGGTTTCACAATGAGATCTTTGATCAAAGTGGTGTTGATTTTTGTGTAGGGTGATAGATATGAGTCCAGTTTCATTTTTTCTATATGTGAACATCCAGCTTTCCAAGAACTATTTGTTTAAGATTCTGTCTTTTCTCCAGTGTATATTTATTGGGGTATTTTTGTCTCTATCAGATGGCTATAATTATGTGCACTGATGTTTGAGTCTTCTATTTTGTTTCATTAATCTACATTTCTGTTTATGCCAACTCTATTACTGTAGCTCCATAACAGGTCTTGCAATATGGAATGGTATTCATTTACAGCATTGTATATTTTTTTGTTTTTATCTTCTGTTTTTATTTTTTGGACTTGTTTTGGTTGATTGGTTTGTGTTTTGTTTGTTTGTTTTTGATAGGTTTTGTTTGTTGGTTTTGTTTCCTCAGTATTGCTTTCACTACTTAGGCTCTTTTGCAGTTATTAATTGTAGCTTTTAAACTTGTAACTATTTTAGTGAAGAATGTTATTAGGATTTTGACTGTTTTGAATTTTTAAATTGTGTTGCTATGATGATCATTTTCACAATATTATTTCTACAAGTTCTTGAGCCTGAGAAGTCATTTCATCTCCTGATATCTCCCCAATACCTTTCTTTGGTGGTTTTAAAGCATCTATGCATTGCATAGATGTTGCAGCTCCTTGATTAGGTTTATTCATAGGTAGCTTTTAGAGGCAATTGTGAATGAGAATGTGTCCATGATCTCTTTCACAGCATGTTGGCTGTTGGCTTATAAAAAGTGTTTCAAGATTGATGAGAATTGGAATCTTATCTAACTAGGTGCTCCATGAGTTTCCAAGTGGACCTTCACTCCAGTTTTACTTAGCAATAATGGCTACTAAAATTGTTTGTTGATTTCCTGGAGTTTGGCATACAGTAGAGATAGGGGAAGTGGACATCCCAAAAGCAATCAGGATAAGGACTTTCTGAGGGACACATGCACACACACAGTCACAAGTGAGAATAGTGAGAACTTCCTAAGACTTTTTCTACAGCCCTCAACATGTCCTTGCTTGCAGCTACTGTGACTCAGCGTTGTACTTCCACCTTCATGTTTTCTCAGTACCCAGCAGGCATGTGAGATCAATAGTGTTTGTAGAATTGATTTCAGTTACAAATCCACTTTTCTACCACTTGAGTCATTACCCCTGTGTATGTCTATCTCCTCCCAGCCTGCTTCCTGTTCCATTCATACATTCATTCAGCGTACACTCACTGCTTACATACTGTCAAGCTCTATGTGAGTCTGTGACAAGAACTCTTGTAATGAAAATTGGCTTCTCATCCTATCTGGTCTCTATCCCTCTAGATCTTGGTCTCAGTCTCTGTCTTCATCTCTCTGTCCAACTTTCTTATATTTGTGTGTTATATTGCAATTTTAGTTCCCTTTTCTCTTTTCACTTTCTATATATGCATTTGACCAACGCTAGTGACCAAACACTTCAAGTTTGTTCAGCCAAATCCTGCATTCCTGTTTCTGTGGTCTGTTTTCCCTCTGATTCACTTGCTCTCCAGAGACAATGTCACTACTAGTGAAATTATCACAGAATTCTCAACAATAGACCCAGTCAAGAGTAGAAGTACATGGTTTCAAGTGGTTGAACTTGAACCTCCCTAAGATCCTTCCTACAAGTCATCTGTCAGATTTCTATGGTCTATAGGGAACCACAAGATCATTGTTATTCCCAAACAAAACTATACCCCTGGCTTAAGTATCCCTGTTTAGAGTTCTCCAGCTTTCCTAAGAAGTACTCAAATTATTTTTTTATCCATAGTTTCACTCAACCAAAGTTTTATAGGACGCTCATTTCTCCTAAATATTTTCAGTGCAATACCTCCTACTTAAATCAATACTATTTTCATTTACCAATGAAGAAACTTAGCTCAGAGAACTAGCATGGCTATCCTTGCTACAGTGCCACAGTCAACAAGTGGCAGATTCATGAATTTGAATTTCTCCATGCTAAATCTTTCCCCTCTGTCTTAGTCAGGGTTTCTATTCCTGCACAACATCATGACCAAGAAACAAGTTGAGGAGGAAAAAGTTTATTCGGCTTACTTCCATATTGCTGTATATCACCAAGGAAGTCAGGACTGGAACTCAAGCAGGTTAGGAAGCAGGAGCTGATGCAGAGGCCATGGAGGGATGTTCTTTACTGGTTTGCTTCTCCAGGCTTGCTCAGCCTGCTCTCTTATAGAGCCCAAGACCTCCAGCCCAGGGATGGCACCACCCACAAGGGGCCCTTCCCCCTTGGTCACTAATTGAGAAAATGCCCCACAGCTGGACCTCATGAAGGCACTTCCCCAACTAAAGCTCCCTTCTGTGATAACTCCAGCCTGTGTCAAGTTGACACACAAAACTAGCCAGAACACCCTCCAACCCTCACCTATCAAAAGACAAAATATTTTAAAGTTAGACAATGTGTTTTAAGGTTATGTATTAGTACACTTTGGTTAATATCTCAAGAAACACTGTCATTAAAAATTAATTCTAGAGATCTTTCATTTATAACTGTCTGTCTGGCATTCCTTCTTAAATTTCTTATAAGAACCTCCAAATTATTTGCCTCAAACTAAACCCAACATGTCTCAGAATCCCCTATGTTCCTATACTTGAAACAATTCATTCTTCCCTGTTCATGACCACTTTACTATATAATGGCCATAACTTGCCTAGTTGTCTAAACCAGAATACTCTCCAGAAGGCTTCCTATGCCCTTTTCTTCCTGCCAAGCCTTAAAAACCTATTAATGATTATTTTATTGCTAAATTCTGAAACTAACTCTGTATTCCCATGTCCAAACTATAACAAACATAGTAATTCATTATGATTTTCTTTAATTTGAAGGAAACTTTTTAGTAACCATTTGCTACACATCTTTAGGTCTCTTCCTGCTAATTAATCTAATGATTCAACATTGGACCACCTTAGACATCATAGTCAAACCATTTTGAATATGTATCTCATGACCTCTTCCACTTTCATAGTAGATCATTAAATACCATCACTATTACATCAACTGCTCAGTTCTTATCTCTATACTAGGCATCTCACTTAAACTACATGCATCCTGTTGACTATGGGAGCACTTTATTATTTTTCATGCTGCTATGGCAAAATACATGACAAAACTACTTAAGAGTGTGCTTAATTTGGCTCAGGAAGCACAGAGAGGTCAAAGTTGGAGCTGCACTGACTTTCTTGTTTTTATTCACTCTTCCTGAGTTTGGAATTGTGTACTATTTTAGTTTCTTTTAAAATCCAGCTACATTATGTGAATAGGTTTTTGTTTTAAGCCCATGTGTGGGATAAGAGGCTGCTTTACAGCAGGTAATGTGCCTTATGCACTAGCGGGGACTTAAGAACTTAGCCAGCTGCAGATAGTTTGGTTTAATTCTGGGGACTGTGGAGTGAGTGTAAATGGGAGAGCCCCAAAAGGGCCTGTAGTGGCTGTTGCTTCCCCTGCTACTTCCCTAGGTTGTTCCTTTTGTTGTAGTTTGCCAAGGGATTGTGAGCAGAGACTAGGAGAAGTTGTAGATGTCCTGATGATGAAGATTGGACTTCCCCCAAGAAACTCAACATCCCTAATCAGTAAGAAATAGTCCAAAGAAGCCCATGCCCCCTTTCCCCTCTAACCTTCTTTCTCTCCTACCTAGTTTTGGGGGTGGAAAGGATTAAGGGGGAATGAGGGTTGAGGAAGTAGAGGTATAAGAACCCAATAAAATAGATTGAAAACAATACGGCAACAGAATGGGTCTTCTGTCTTCAGTTAAACCTCTCTGGAAAATTTCACAATAAAGGCCCTGAAGACATGCAAGCTAGGAGATCTCAAATTCAGTAAAATTAGCAATGAAGGTAGCTGTCATAGGCATCTACATGTGGATGCTTATAAACCTCTTGAACTTACACTATAAACCAGATTCCAGATCTTCAATAAATTTCAAGCCTGCTTCTGTCTCATGACCCCCTGTAGTGAAAAGTGGCAGCTCAGATATTCTTCTTGCTCAAGGCATAGTGATTTTAGGACACAGCTAGCTAGCACGCTCTTGCCACAGGATGCACTCACTTGTCATTTTCTGCAGATGAAATGTTCTTCGCTTGCCTATATATTTGATACACCCTTTTATTTTGCTACAGTGTCTGCTTGTTTGGCATTTTAGGAGATAACACATTTCTGGCCACCCCTGGAGTATTTTTCTCACATCACTCTGCCACTTTATTTTTTTTCAAACAACATTTTACTACCTAAATATTTATTTCCTTATTTGCTCAACACCATCTTAACCATCGAGAATGTAAGCAAGCTCCTTGAGGACAGGAAATTTCTTTTGTTATGTCATCAGAGTTAGAGCACTGTATAGGGAGCATAAAACACAAGTGTACAGACAAAGTTTACTAAATTGAAAGATATTTGAAATGAATAAGCAATATACATAGATAAGTAATAACAAATGCTGTGCATTTTTAACCTCCCAGGCACCTGCATCTTTCTGTAGAAATTTAACAATTCTCCTAAGTTCCAGATTAGCTATTACTTCTACAATGTTCTATCCAACTTATCTCACCAAGACAGAATTCTTCTTCCTTCTGTATGCTGATCTAACTCAAGCATATAATTCTTTGCACTACTCATTACATTCTTCTTTGTGTTAAAGTTGTCTATGTACAGGGCTGATCCCACGACTGAATATTGAGTTATTTAAACCATGGAATTCCCTGAAATGTCTAGTGTGGTATCTGGGACTTTGTTAAATTGAATGGAAGAGAACCAAATGCTTATTATCAAAGTAGACAACTCCAATTAAGGACAATTAGCTTGAGAATGGCAGTGTTACCAGCAACTCAATTAATGAACTCTAATTGCTCTTCCCAGACATGGGCATTATTAGCTGGTGGTATTCAGCTTTAGACTGTTACATGTATGGAGCATCTTGTTCTTAAGTGCTCTGTAAGCTGCATGAGTAATAGCAGTGCTTTCTGTGCCCCCTACTCTTGATGGTAGTTGCTAGTGTCAGGGAAACCATGGTAGGTCACATGCCTCTCTCTATGCCTTATTTTGCCCAGTAACTTACATACTGTTAGTGCCCAGAACAATGCCCAGAACACAATGGGTCTTTAGCAGAGAGATATACATCCTGGGAACTGCTAAAAACTAGGAAACTGGGACTTTTAGAGTATGCAAACTCTCTCCTCATCAGCCAGGCCTTTCAAAGTGATTGAGAATCACATCTCTTCCTGACTAGGCTGTGATTCTTCTCTCATTAAATAGCAAGAGTAGTGTTTGCTTTATATGAAATTATTCATTGTAAGTCCAATGCTAAACAAAAAAAAATCAATGCCCAGTGAATAAATTCTCTTTAATGTGAGTCATGTTAACAAAACCGGAGATTTATGATCTAAGCACCTACTCTCCCTGCTTTGATATTGGGCTTCGGATGTTAATTTGATTCATTTGTCTCTTACCAATGTACAGAGACTGCTGAGCTGAGGAACTTTTTGGTGCAGTGTAAAGAGTATTGGAGATAATGCACTCTGATCCCTAATTTGTCCCTAATTCTTGTGCAATTTAGAGTATACGACTTACCCTCTAAAGGTCTGGCTTTTCTCATACAGAAAATGAGAAGATGCAAAAATGTTTTTCAGTCTTCCCAGTCTTCTTAGATGACACTATCATTTGCCTACATTTCTCTCTTTAACTCACCCATTGGCTTGAATCCATCAATAAATTCTGCCCTGCCAGGTCCATTCCATCACCTAAGGTTATTTTCTATTAGGCAAGTATTTATGCTCCCTATACTTTTGGTATGAGACAATATCATTTATAGCCTGGACTACTGATATAATCTTTGGTCTGTGTACCCATCCAAGGTTTTTTTGTATAGTTGTTGCTTAGTTTTATGTCAACTAGAATCCACATAAAAGTAGAAAGAAAGAAAAACTCCACCAAATTGTCTTCTGATATTCTGCCTTGGTATGTGCATGTGCATATACACACTAACTAACTAACCAACTCATTATATATGCATATAAGATTATACATATTTTTAATTATAACATCTATCTCATTGTTTCATTTGAAACCAATTTTTCATATTAATCATGGAAAAAATTCTAATATCTATAGACTTAGACTTCTTATATCCTGATCCCTAATATTTAAGCTTCACTTCCTACCATAAATTAAGAGGTAACTCTTAATGTACTCTCCAAAATAGAATCTTACATGTTCAAGTTCCTGGTCTTCATCAATCTACAATTTTCCACAACTCTCACTAGCTACATACATACCCATGCCTTTTTATATAGCCAAATCCATTCACCTTTCATGATTGACATCACAAGATATCTTATGTAAGAATTATCTCCTTTACCTCACCTTGAATCAAATTTTGCTTCCAGAGTTTATAGCCATCAAGAATAGCATTATTTCTTTCCTTTGTAATAATCTCTTTGGTCTTAAGATTCTACCATAAGAATAATTATGGACTCTTCCTGGGGAGAAATAATGCCTTGCTCATCTTGGCACTCCCAGGACAAAACCCTAGTAGATAAGGTAAATAGGAATTCAGAATTACCTTTTAGAGCTATTATAAAGATCCATAAATTAATTTAGCCAAGTCATAGGATATTGGTTCAAGTCCCACCTCAGACTGAAATACATCTATGTTAATTAGATATTAACACATTTAGTTATTCTTCTCTTAAAAAATACATGCCAAGCACAGCCTTCCCTTTTCCCCACTACCTCCCCTTTCCACCAGATCCACTGCTCCTCCAATTCCCTTCAGAAAAGATCAGGCCTCCCATTGAGATCAACTGAACCCTGCACGAAAAAGATGCAATAAGGCTAAGACTATACTCTCATATCAAGGTTGGATGAAGCATCCCAGTAGGAGAAAAACTGTCTCATGGGTAGGCAAAAAATTGGAGGCACCTTCACTCCAATTGTTAGGGATCCAACAAAATCTTCAAGCTAGCGAATGACATCATGTATGCAGAGGGCCTAAAGCAGACTCATGCAGGCTCTGCAGTTCCTGCAAATTCAGGTGGATCAAATACTTCAACATAAAACTGGACACTCTGAACCTGACAGAAGAGAGTATAGGGAATACTAGAATGCCTTGAGTGCAGCAGCACTGGAGACAGTTTCCTAAGCAGAATACCAACACCTCAGACACTAAGATTGACAGTTAAATAAATGGAACCTCATGAAACTGAAAACTCTATGTAAGGCAAAGAAGATTGTCAATAGAAATAAAATGGCAGCCCACAAAATGGAAAAAGATTTTCACCAATTCCATATATGATAATTAATATTTTTAGGACACTTTCACTACATACCAGGCATTCTATTGGGTAATATACTCAAAACATTTCAATTAATTCTAAATAACAATCAGAGATGAATATTATTATTATCATTGTTTTAGAGATGAAGAAATAGATACCATACTGACATAAAAGCTAATCAAGGTCACAGATATTGGAATATTGAAAATTAAAGATTCCCTTTAATGTTATAAAGAGACATATAAAGTTACCTTGTCTCCAAGTTTAGGAACTAGGTAGTAAATTATAATAGTAAATGATGACATCTGATGTGGTGAAAATACTGACTAAAGCCTATGTGCAGATTTTTACATTTTCTCTTAGTTTTATAAAACAAGTGAGATTATGTAATATTTCTTAAGAGGCTTATTTAGATCACAGTTGAGAGGCCCACAGTCCAATATTATACAGTTGCATTGATTTTCTTTTTGGCAGCTACTCCTGTAGCTACATAACATCAGGGGAGACAGCACCATAGTGGAAGTGCTCATGAGAGGGAGAGATTACATGATGGAAGGAAGCCAAACAGAAAACAAGGAAGGACTATACTTCTTATAACAATTTGCACTTAAAATAACTAACTGAGGGTCCCTGAAAACTACCTTATTACCTATTGAGGTTAAAGTCTCCAATGACTCCCATTATGTTCTACGTCTTAAAAGTCATGTCATCTCTTAAGATTGTGACATTGGAAACCAAACTTTTAACCAGTATTCCTTTGGCAGACACTCACATAACATGACAGAAACTTAGAATCTGATTCAAGTCCAAGACAAACACTAGGGAAGAGTAAGAGAAACCAGGGTTTTTCTGGATATACATCTAAAAAATGCTGTATAACAGACTATATTCCTCCTGTGCAGCTTCCTTTTCCATTTCTTCTCCAAGAATTGTAAGTGTGTGTATCAGTGTGTGTGTGTGTATTTGTGTATGTGTGTGTGTATGTATGTGTGTACCACATGCTTGAGAAGAAGAGGACATTGGTGTGTCTAATTAGGACTTAATTAAATACAAAAAACATTTATGATATAGAAATAGAATTATTTTCTTTTGCATTAGGCATTAAGGTTTCTTTTCCCACATTCTTGGCTAACCTGATAACTCTGAACATCGTGGGCAGCTTTCTTTCACAACCATGAAGAAATGCCAAAAATAGTATTGCCTTTTTTTGCTTGACTTAAATGTTTCAGGATGCCCACAAGAATGCAAAAGCTTGATACTGGTAAAAATTCATGGAAGAAGCCTACAAGTAGTATCTGGTGTTGGACAAGTAGTGTCTTTGAGGTTTCATTTTCAAAAGTTTTTTTTTTAATGAATTTCCCAAAGAGAAAATATTCAATCTTCTGAGTGTAATGATGTGTAGATTAAGACCCTTTCCCTAAAAAAGACATGGTTCATCTACAGAATCTCTGACTCTTTTGGGTTCTGCTAACATCCAACTGTAAATACATTTTATATCTTTGTTCCCTCTATCCTGAACACACTCTCCTTGTTTCTTATCCTAACAAATTTCAACTTGTTAATTTACCCTTCACTCAAGAATCTCATTCTGAGAGACTTTCTGTGATTTTCAGGCAACTGAGAAGCTCCATCACATGCAGTACCATGGCACTGAGTTCAGAATTGTTTTAAAATCACCTTTCACACAAGTCAATACCAATGAACTTGCCAGATTTCAATTTCTTCAAGGGACCTAATTCTGACTTATTCAACCTTTGGTTTTACCCTATATCCTAATCTCACCACTATTTGACCTGATAGAGTATAGTTAACTCAACAAACGAGGAACTTTTAATTAATATGAGACAATATAAAGAATACTATTGTCAATTGGCAGGGCACAGGAACAGGAATACAAGGAAAGATGAATCCAATTCTCTCAATAGATCTTTGAATAGGTCCTGTGTTGGCTGATTCTGGATGTCAGCTTAACTACATTTAGAATCAACTAAACCCCAAGTACCTGGGCATACCTATGAGAAAGTTCATAATTGGACCTCATTAAAGGTGGGAACCCTAAACCTGGGCAACATCTCCTGGTAGCAGCCTGGATAAAAGGATAGAGAAGGACACATTTTGCTTTTTGTGTGCTTGCTCTCACTCATTGGCAAATATATTTTGTTGCTAAGGAATTCCTTAGAACCTACTTCTTCAAAATTTCAACATAGAGAGAAGACCAACTGAAACATCGTGCTTAATGGACTAAGCAACTACTAGGTTCTTTGTCAGGAGACACCTAGTATCGGAGTAGCTGGACCACAGTCTATAATCCACTCTACTAAATCCACTTTTAATATATATTCATTATGTCAATTCTGTTCCTCTAAAGAACCCAGAATAATACACCCTATAACACAGAAAGTCAGTCCCTCCACTAACGAGAGTCAACTACTTCACAAGCTCCAACAATGCCTTTTCAGCCACCAAATGATTCTTCCCCTTAGGCCTTCCAATAAATTGTCAAATTTCATATGTGCCTCATTTACTATCATTCAGATTCTTACTTTCATATTATCTTTTAGCCTACAACAAGGTGTTGTTGAACACATTTCTTTCTCTGAAAATAGAACCAATCAGTCTGAACATACATGGAAATACTTAATTCTGGTGGCTTCCATGTATACCAGTCTCAGATCCCCTCTTGTTATATTCTGAGATTATTGCTGTGGATGTAGAATCAACTCCAAGAAGGTAAAGATCCCTGTGAAGCTGGGTATGGTAGAAGGATAATGGGACTCTCAATCCTGTAGTATCCTCTTCCTGGGACCGTTGTCTATTCAGCTTTAGAGTGGAACCATTGATTCTACCTGCTCATGATGAACAAAGCCAATTAAACTTGGCAGTACTGTAATTCTTTCTTCATTCATTGTACACTAGTAGAATAAGAAACCTAAACTTCCCAAGAGGCAGCTGTAACTTTAAGTTGAGTTGGTATCTTACAGTGTCCCCTAGTGGAAGAATTCACCCTCATGCAACCACAACCTCTACAAAGGCAGAGCTGCATGTTTTCAAGTGATGATGAATGAAACCACTTCAACATCCACCATTTTTACCTAGATCTGTACATTCTACCTATTAGAGATAGACAACTATATAACATTTGGCTCAATACATAGACTTCTTCCTAAAGAGCAAGTCTTCAAACACAAGCATCTCCAACATATTACCTTATATGTTCATCTGTCTTTTTAAGAGATCATGGTGACACTCCACTAGCTTTATAGTCCTGGTAAACATGGTAAGTTGTAGAGCCAGTGGGTCTACATGCTTATGCACTCATAATTATGATTCTTTTTCAGAACAGTGAGCCCATTAATACAAGGGCGCATTATACAGAAACTCAAAGTGGTCAGTCAGAATTTCTTTGAGAAGAATCAGTTCATACAGTCAGCTGATGCATTACAGACAGAAAATTGCAAATCCACATCCTTGATTCAAGTAAATTCTAGTTATAACAAATCAGTGTCCATTCTGAAGCAGGGCATAATTAACTATCAAGTGGCTAGTTTGTCTCTTCAATGACATATTGAAAGTTTAGCACTAATCTTTGGTAGGAAAAGATGAGAAAGATTTTTTATTCAAAGTGCGAAATGAGAACAGCTAATCAGCCTTGTTAAAAAGAAGCTCACATCGTTGATCTAGTGCATAACCTCTGTCTCTGATATCATGCTTACTCAATTAATAATTTGACCAGCAAAAGATGGTGTGACAAATATAGGAACCGACTGAACTCTAAGGAACAAGCTAAACTACTGACCTGTTTGTGATGGCTCATTCAGTGAATGATACCTCAAAAACTTTATTGTGAAGTGTACAGATACTCAGTCTATATACCTCACAGTAGAAGTGAGGTGACAGTCAATCCCTGTGTCTTTTCTTTGGTCTACCAGTTCTGCTTCACTCAACACCTTGACCAACTAGTTAAATGATTGCCCACTGCCCCAGATGTCCATATGCATGACTTAAGGGCTTATGCTGTCACTCAAAGTGGATGATTGACCAAATCCTTTACTTCTCATTCGGTTACTTTTGAATGGAGCCGTAGTAGCATTGCTATACCTTTTTGGCTCCTATTAATGCATGATCTTAATTAATTTTTTCCCTTTTCTGTCAACTGGTCAGACAGAATATCCCATTAGAACATTGACAGTAGCAGCTAAGAGAGAGAGAGCGGCGTTAATGCAAACAAGAAAATAGGTCCATTAGTTCATGTAACTTATCCATGTACTCTGGACAAAATTAGATCTAATTCCAGCTATGCTACCTTTATCATAAGAACCACATCTGTGACCAACTGAGATCATGATCTGGTAAGTTATTGGTAGAAAGTGCACTTACCTAGAGAATTGATTCCTTTAAACAAGTAGTGTCTACCAGAGTCTAATAGCACATCTGGAACTTGCTGTTTTATTTCTTTCTTTTAATTATATTGGTACTTATGATATTTGAAGCTATTTGGGATAGTGAAATTGAAGGTTTTGTGTACTTGTGAAGTATATGAATATCATACCAATTTACAAATATGTTCATCCAGCATGTAATTTTTTACAGTTAAGAAGAATTTGCAAAACATATCAAAGCCTATAGGATACAATGACCACAGTCCTAAGGAGGAAGTATGTAATTCTAATTACCAACATTAAGAAATCAGATTTGAAGTAAAGAGTTTATGATTTATCTGTTTATAATTATTGTTTTATTTACCTTTTTAAAAATGTTTATGCTCATTTAGAAAACATTGAAAAATATGTTATGGCCCATATATACAATCTCAATATCTGAGATATGAGGCAGTAGGATCATATACTTGAGGTATGACCAACACATAGCAATTTTGTGTGTGTCCCAGGGGGGCGTATATGAGACCAGAAGGCAACTCTGAATATCTATCATTTCTCAAGAACTGTTCTCTTCTTTGTTCACTTGTTTGTTTATTTGTTTTCTTGCTGTTTTTGATACTGGGCTTCTTATTGGCTAGGAACCTGTCAGTTAGGTAAGAATGGTTGGCCAAAGTGAGCCCCAAGGATCTGCCTGTCTCTGCCTCCCTAGAGGCTAAGATTACAATCATGCACCACTCTTCTTAGGATTTTTTTAATGTTGTTTCTGAGGATTGAGCTCAGGTCCTCATGCTTACAGTACAAGAACTTCACTAACTGAGCTATCCTCCTAACTCTAGAACATTTTTTTCTATTGTACTGCACTGTACTAAAATTTGTATTCTCCTTAAAACCATCAAAATAAGTTTTTAAATTTATTTTTCATTCATTGTGCATCCCAATCACAGCACTACTCCTTCCTCTCCTCCTAGTTCTATCCTCCATCCTGCCTTCTTCCATTCTTCTCCTTCCCTTCTCCTCAGACAAGGGGGGCCACTCTGGGGTACCAACCCAATCAGGCACATCAAGTATCTTAAGGACTAAGTACATCCTCTCCCACTGAGGCTTGACAAGGCTGCCCAGATAGGGGAAAAGGATCCACAGGCAGGTAATAGAGTCCATGTCACATACACCTCCTACTCCAGTTGTTGGGGGACCTACATGAAGACCAAGCAGCACATCTGCTATATATCCATAGGTCTCTTTGGTTGGTAATTCTGTCTCTGTGGGCCCCCATGGTCCCAGGTTAGTTGGCTATTGTAGGTCTTCTTGTGGTGGTACTTGACTCCTCCACCTTCCTCCATCCTTCCCTGGATTCTTCCACATACTCCCTGAGATCTGCCTGGTGTTTGGCGGTGGGTCTCTGTACCAGTTTCCATCAGCTGATGGACGCATGTCACTGAAATGTCAGTTGTGCTAGGCTCCTGTCAAAATAATTTTACCAGCAGTGGTTATTGCTTTTTCATATTGATTTAACTCTATTTTAACTTTTTGTTTTCTCCTTTGGTAGTTTTGAACACACACACATACATATAGTTAAGTGATACAGTTTATAGTAGAATGTTTAGTGCATCTCATTCTTTTTACTCATTTTCTTCCTCTGAAAACTTTTTTTTCCATTGGGAAAAATAATATGGAATTTTTGAAACCCACTGGGCTTAAAGAAAGTTATCTGCGTGAACACAGAAAGCAGTTGTTTTATTTATTTATTTTTTTTACTAGAACTTGAGCAACCCATCAGTGGTTAAAACACTGGGGAAAGGGACACATCCTCCCAGAAATCATTAACTGTCAATAGCCCCTCAGAGAGGGTGGGGCCTCCTGGACTCATAGCTTTCCCAATATAAAATGACAATGGGTCCAGTCTTGTACAGGTTTGCTTCACCTGCTGTGAGCTCACAAGTGCATTAGCCATACTATATATGTCCAGGAGGCAGAGTTTGTACTTCAACTCTTCAACCGCTTGCTGATTACCAGAGTCAGTATTTAACTTTTTAACAGAATTTTTAAATAAATTCATACTAGTATCACATATTTTATCATTCAATGGAAAAAAAAGTTTTCAGAGGAAGAAAATGAGTAAAAAGAATGAGATGCACTAAACATTCTACTATAAACTGTCTCACTTAACTATTGTAGCTAACCTTTTTCAGCACTGTCATTTTGCTTTTCTCATCTATAAAAGATGAGAGGAAAAGGAACATAATCAATGTGGAATAATTTAATATGAATTAAGGTCATATGATTTCTGCATCTGTATGTAAGATTACATTATGATCTTATAGATAGCATTGCTTAACTAAAGATTAACCTTTAAAATATACTGACTTCTTTTGCAGATTTGTGTTGTCAAATTGTCACATGGTCAGTGTTATAACTGTGCTCTTCATGTTGCATGGTAATCATGAAAATACATTTGTATAAATGAATATATATGCATATTATTCATTTTACCTATGATCAGAAAAATCACCATTTAACTTTTCATGATACATGCATCTACATTTTTTGCAGGTCACTGTCTACAAAAGGTCTCCAAATGAAGAACTTCAAATTAGACCAAACTCTCAAAACTGACAAAGAAGCTGTATGTAGGTGATTATGAGAAGACTTAAGAATACTACTATAATAAGTTCATGGTATAAAAGAAACTTTGCCACATATGAACAAAGTTATTTTACTTTTTACTTTGAATAATAATGGCTAATATTCTATTCTTTTTAATGCCAATATCATGCTTATCCAAGAATATATCTTATTTTTATTTAAAATATTATTATTATATAAACAAGAAATTATATATGAATGGGTAACATAATATCTCAATGTATATACATGCAATGTTAAATCCAAGAAAAACATTCATTATTATTTATTTGGTGAGGAGGTGCCTATGTATCATAGATCATGTGCAGAAGACATCATGAGGTTGGTTCTCTTTTTCTACCATTTGGATACCAGAAATTGATCTCAAGTCTTTAGGCTTAGCAACAACCATTTTTACTTGGTGAACTGTCTACATGACCCAAGCTGAAAACTTTTAACTTTTTCTCCCAGGTTTTTTAAAGTACAGTACATTACTGTTGCTGGCAGAGCAACAACACACCAACCTTTCTTATTCCTACCTATACTTTACTATCTACTGACCAACCTTTTCTCATTCCCCCTTAGTTCCTGAAGTTTCTTTAATAATAGACTATACTTCTCTGCTACATACAGTAAAGATTTGCTCCCAGAGCTTTCTGTTTGGGTTCATCAAATAATCCATATATATTTGTTTCTATCACAAACACCTCTAGATCCATGGAACCTATCAAGTTATCATTGGACTTGTACAGCATATACATTCTTCAATGCCATTGGTCACTTATAGACTGACAGGGAGCCTGAAAAACTTAAGAAAAGAAAGACCAAATAATCCAATTTTACTTTCTCTTTGGTGGTGCATGCACTATAGCAGTGGTGATGTTAGTGGTGGTGGTGTCTGTAGATAAGAGGACAACCCTGAAGAATTTGCTCTCTCCTTTTACTATGTGAGTTTCGCTGAGTAAACTCAGGTCATCCAGTTTATCAACAAGTACCTTCCCCTGCTGAGCTGTTTTGCTAGTCCCTAAGTAATGCAATTTAAAAATAAGCAAAAAAAAAAAAAAAAAAAAAAAAAAAAAAAAAAAAAACTTACTTGTTGCTATTTTTTAAAAAACTTGTAAATGGCCAAGGAATACATGGGCAAGGATCAATATCATTAAACATCAAGGAAATGCAAATCAAAATCATTATTTACTATCACTTTGTCACAGTTAGAAAGGGTGTTATTTAAAACTATAGCAACAATTTCTGATGAGGACATAGAAAAGAAAAAACCCTTATACACTGCTGGTGTGAATGTAAATTGGCACAGTCATTACTGACAGTAGTATGGATTTTCTGCAAAAGATTCAAAGTAGAACACACACACAGAGAGAGAGAAAGAGAGAGAGAGAGAGAGAGAGAGAGAGAGAGAGAGAGAGAGAGA
>NC_045030.1:53340541-53356741 GCF_008632895.1 Mastomys coucha | reverse complement strand
TGGGGGCTAGCACAATAGGGTAATTACTGGTAATAATAATGGTTTCTTTAAGATAGCTAAAAGAGAAGAGGCAAAATGCATTTGTTACAAAAATGATGAGGATTAAAAGTGATTGGTATTACTAATTGTTCTGAATTTAATTATTCACAATACATATATGTATGATGATACTACATTTTATCCCATAAACATGTCCAATCATTTTGTCAAAAAAGCATTAAAAATAATTACACCTTCCTTATGTTGGAAAATTTCAAAGTTGTCTTATAAATATCTTACAAAAATCAGGTCAGTATTCCTAATGGCAGTATATGCAGTCTCCAAACTCCGACATGAACTATCAAGTACTGTGTTTTTTCATAGTACTGAAAGAATTAAAATACAATAACATACACTTTATACAACATGCTGACATACTTACCTTTTTAGCCAATACTTTGAAATTACATTTTTTATCTTTTGAATCTAATAAATCTGAATTTTTGACACTTCTCTATTACAGAATCAAATTGATGCTACTGACATAGTGTCCAGCAGGAGATCAGATAGAAATTCCATATTGTAACAGTCTATCTGGACTGTATTTTATTAAAGAACAGGAAAGTTGATGTAGACCTATACCAAAACCATGAATATAGTATGAATAATCCACTCAATAAATAAGCAACAGAACTGAAAAGATAATCTCAAATGAAGAAGTACCAATAGTCAATAAATATATGAAGAAATGTTCAACATCCTCTATTCTTCCAGAGAAATGCAAATCAAATCTGCATTGATTCATCTTGTTCCAATAAGAATGGCTATCATCAAGAAAGCAAGCAAACACTGGCAAAGATTCAGGGGCTAAGAAAGAATCTTTCTTATTTATTGATAGTGGGAATATAAACTACTCCAGTAATTCTAGAAATCACTATATTGTTCCTTCAAACTAAAAATAAAGCATCCATATGATCTGGGCATAACAACTCTATAAACAAAAGCATTGTAATCAGCATGTGATAGAGATTCTATTAACACCATAATAGCTACATTACAATATCAGCTTAGCATAAAAAAAAGGTGGTGGTGGTGTGTGTGTGTGTGTGTGTGTGTGTGTGTGTGTGTGTGTGCATCTATGTACACTAGAGTTTTATTCAACAGCAAATAAGAATGAAATTGTGCCAATTATGGGGATATTGATAGACAAGGATGTAGCTTATCATGCACAATAAGTTAGTCTCACATAGACCAAGTATGTACATTCTCTCGTCTGTGGAATTTAAAATGAGAATGACATGAAAATAAAATGGGAACTATTATAGCTGCAGGAAAGAAGGGCTAAAGCAGAGAGTAAGAGTCATATAGAGTATTGATATGACCAAAGTATATTAGATGCTTTTATAGAAATGGGACATACAATAAAACATATTATTTTATACAATTACAATATCATTTTGAAAGGGCCAAGAATTTATACTGTTACCCATACTGGTGTATATGAATGTAGTACATTAATATAGCTGTTGCCTTGCATGCACAAGAACCTGAGTTTAACTCCTAGTGCCAGAAAAAAAAACTGTTAGGACTTTTCTATTACTTTAGTAATTAGTGATAACCTAAGAGGGACATAATTACTCAGCTATATCTGTCTCTTCATGCATATAAGAAAAGAAATTCTAATTAAGTATAATAAATCATCAAAATATTTAAATACCACTAGAACCAAATGCACAGTAAAGTCAGAAGAGGAACAAAAATTATATGAAGAGATCTAGTTGGGGCCTTAATGTTGTCTGCTATGAATTGTGATGTTAGAAAGTGTATTTTGTTGAAATGAAAATATAGACAATTGATTACCAGAGTCTAGAGAATATACAGGTAGTAAGGTAATGAAAAAGTATGTATAAATTACTTAATACAAAAGTTGAGTTAATAAAAATGAGAAAAAACTATTTACTGATAAATTACTCTGCAGATAATAAGCTGTGGCCTGAGAAGGAAAAAATACAGAATTACATTTTTTTAAGCACAAAATTTATTTGGAACAGCTAAAAGAGATACACTACCATATGTCAATGGTTCTTATGAAGATGCAATAATTAAGATAGTTTGCCAAAATTGACTAATGCTCCAAGGGAAGTAAAAAAACTCTTCTAGAAATAGACTCATACATATAAAGACATTTTATTATGACAACCATGATATTGCAGTATAGAGCAGAAAACAGTCTTTTCATTACATGATGCTCTGTTGACCATAGTTAAGCCTAAATACTATACAATTCTTCATATTATATAAAAGACCAAACAATAACAACTTTTAGAAGTAAATATAAAATTCATCATGACCTCATGGTTAACAACAGATTTTTTTCCCATTTTTCCCTTTTATTGAAAGTAGATTCCTTGCCCATACAGTATAGTTTCCCCTCCTGGTACTTTTCTCAGTTCCTCCTCTCTTACCCTCCCCTCCCCTCTCCTCTTCTCCCCTTCTTCCCTCCCCTCTCCTCCAGATCCACTCCTTTTTTGTCCCTCATTGGTGTTTACAAGCTTCTTAGAGAAAGCAACCAAACATGAAAAAATAAAATATAGTAAGATGAAGTACAAACTATCATATTGGACTTAGACATGGTACCCCAAAAAGAGAAAAAGTCCCAAAAGCAGACAAAAGTGTTAAGGGAGCCATTCATTCTCACAGTCAGGAGTCCCATTAAAAACAAAAGAACAACCCATGATATATATGCAGAGGGCATGGTGTAGACCCATGGAGGCTCTGTGCTTCTTTCTTCAATCACTATGAGCTCATATGTGCCTTGCTTAGAGGATTCAGAGGGCTTTATTATCCTGGTATCATCCCCTCTGCTTCTTCTTTTGGATTCCCTTCTCTCTGAGGAGAGGAATTTGTTGGAGAGTTCCCTTTCAAACTCTCTTCAACTAATGTTAGTTTCTAATTTGTTTCCATCTCCTGCTAGAGAAAGCCTCTGGATAAGGCATTGATCAGTATAAAAGAGTATCATTAAGAGTCATTTTATTGATGCTTGGTTTTGAGATGAGTAGTGTTTGGTTTTACCATAGGTCTCTAGGTTATCTAGTATATAGTTCTTGGTTACCATGCAGAATCGGGTATGGTTCTGTATTGTGGAATGAGCCTTAAGTGAAATCAGACTTAGGGCACTCCCACAAGTTCTGTGTCACCTTTGCCCTAGCATATTTTGTTGGAAGGACAAATTGTAGATCAAAGGTTTTGTGGCTGGGTTGGTGTCCTTGTTTCTCTTTTGTAGCCTTCAGAGTACTTTCCTACAACTGAGACTAGAACATAGGGGTGAAGGGTCCATGAAGCTCTGGTTCTCCAAGTTCAATCAGTTATGTGGGTGTTGTCCTCAGCAATGGGGCCCAACTGTCAGTTTATAGAGAGCAACTCTTTGTCTTACCAAAATCCTGTGTTGTTTGGGGATTTTAATGGGACCTCCCCCTTCCCCTGACACACATACACTTGGCTAACAACTCAACTTCATGCAACCCAGTTCTACCACTGGAAGCCTCACCTGGCAATAAGAGGTGCCCTAGGAGTTCGATGTTGTAATGATTAGCACTCTGGACTCTGAAAATGATATTTCAAAGGGGGACTCACGTGATAACCAGAAGTTTTTGATAAATTCAATTATGTTAAAATTAAGATTTTTCTATGCATGAAAAGATGTACATACACATACTCAGCAGAAAATACTTACTTCTAGTCAATTATAAATTAACAAAAAACCTTTGATTCAGAGTAAGAAATAATTGAATTTCCCTCCATTACTTGACATTTTGTTTTTCTAATGTTGTTTGTTTTCACTTATACACTTAAACCATTAAATTTGACTTAGTTCGGCTAAAATGTTTACTTATTTTCACATAATTAAGAAAGAGCCATACAGAAGCTTTGCAAATTTATGAGGTCTCACTTGCCTAGTTTTGATCTTAGAGCATAAGCCATTGATTGGTATTCTGTTCAGGAAATTTCCATCTGTGCCCATGTGTTAGAGGCTCTATCCCAATTTCTTTTCTATCAGTTTCAGTGTATCTGGCTTTATATGAGGTCCTTGATCCAAAAGACAACCAATAGATTGGGGAAAGATCTTTACCAACCTTACATCCAATAAGGGGCTAATATCCAATATACACAAAGAACTCAAGAAGTTAGACTCCAGAGAATCAAATAACCTTATTAAAAATGGGGTACAGAGCTAAATAAAGAATTCTCAACTGAGGAATACCAAATGGCTTAGAAGCACCTAAAGAAATGTTCAACATCTTTAGTCATCAGGGAAATACAAATCAAAACAACCCTGAGATTCCACCTCACACTAGTCGGAATGGCTAAGATCAAAAACTCAAATGACAGCAGATGCTGGCAAGGATGTGGAGAAAGAGGAACACTCCTTCACTGCTGGTGGGATTGCAAGCTGGTACAACCACTCTGGAAATCAGTTTGGTGGTTCGTCAGAAAATTGGACAGTACTACCTGACTACCCAGCTATACCACTCCTGGGCATATACCCAGAAGATGTTCCAATGTGTAAGAAGGACACATGCTCCACTATGTTCAAAGCAGCCTTATTTATAATATCCAGAAACTGGAAGGAACCCAGATGTCCCTCAACAGAGGAATGGATACAGAAAATGTGGTACATTTATACAATTAAGTATGACTCAGCTATTAAAAACAATGAATTTATGAAATTCTTAGGCAAATGTATGGAACTAGAAAATATAATCCTGAGTGAGGCAACTCAATCACAAAAGAACACACATGGTATGTACTCATTGATAAGTGGATATTAGCCCAAAAGCTTGGAATACCCAAGACACAATTCACAGACCAAATGAAGCTCAAGAAGAAGGAAGATCAAAGTATACTTCATTCCTTCTTAGAAGTGGGGACATACTACGGGAGGAAATATGGAGACAAAGTGTGGTGGTGTGGTGCAGAGACTGAAGGAATGACCATCCAGGGATTTCACCCACCTGAGGATGCATCCCATATACAGACATCAAATCCACATACTATTGTGGGTGCCAAGAAGTGCTTGCTGACAGGAGCCTAATTTAACTGTCTCCTGAGAGGCTCTGCCAGAGCCTGGAAATTAGAAAGGCAGACGCTTACAGCCAACCATTGGACTGAGCATGTAGTCCTAACTGGAAGAGTTAGAGAAAGGACTGAAGGGGCTGAAGGGGTTTGCAACCCACAGGAAGAACAAAAGTATTAACCAACCAGACCCCACAGAACTCCCAGGAACTAAACCACCAACCAAAGAGTACACATGGATGGACCTATGGTTCCAGCTGCATATGTAGCAGAAGATGTCCTTATTAGACACCAAAGGGAGGAGAGGCCTTGGTATTGTGAAGGCTTGATGCCTAGTGTGGGGGAATACCAGGGCGGAGAATTGGGAGTAGGTGGATACATGGGTGGCTGAGTACCCTCATAGAAGCAGAGGGAGGGAGGATGGGATTGGGGGTTTCCAGAGGGGAAACTGGGAAATGGGATAACATTTGAAATATATATAAATAGAATATCCAATAAAATAAAATAAAAAGAAAGAGCAAAGCAATATATAAATAGGGAAAATCAAGAACAATTACATTAAGAATATATGAAGTTATATACAAATTAAATGATAATTGAGTGATGGAATATTGGGTTGGAAAGGATAAAGGAGTAAGCAAGGATGAGGAGGACAAAGGTATGGAGAAAAAGGGAGAAAGAAGGTTTAGTCTATCTTCAGGACATTTGAGAAATACAAATTTAAACCTACTATTTTATAAGTCATTTAAAAATACAACTAAGAAAAAAGAGTATGCACAGAAATATCCTGCCCAGCAAAGGCAATGCTATTCCTAAACATTATATGTTATTTAAATGAAAATACAAGTATCACAAGCCTATAGCTACACTATGAGTCATTAGTCAGGGAGGCCACAAAGGCCTCCAAAACAATATAGACTAGGGTCATTGCTCTTGGTTGCCAATCAGAACTGAATAGAAAAATCCTATTTGCTGAAGACATCACACAATTTGGTTCTAAGACAGAAAAATCAAACTGAATATAAGCAATAAATCTTCCCTGCTGGCTTACACAGAGTCAATAAGGGGCTACATAAACCACAGAGAGAGAAAAATCACCCATGCTTTCACCCAGCTATAGATTTTGCATGTTACAATACTGATCCTCTAAGCAATATGTAATTACTAGTCCAATAGTGACATAACTGTTATGGGGGCAAATGTTAATGCATTTAATCAGTTAATACTGGTCACCAACTTGCCTGGATCTAGAATCTCCCAGGAGACAACTGTTAGAGAATATCTATCTTAGGCTAATTGAAGTAGGAAGATTTATTTGTGGACAGAAAATGAGTCTTGGACTAAGATCCTACGCCAACTAAAATCCTAGACTGGATAAAAGAGAAAGAATAAGCTGAATACAATTATTCATCATTTATTGTTTCTTGACTATGGCTATGAGATGGCAAGCTGACTCAAGCTCATATCAGTTGACTTCCCAGCCATAATAGGCTACACCCTTAAACCCTAAGCCAAAGTAAATCCTTTCACCCTCCAATTATTTTTGATGGTTATTTTGTGCCAACAAGAAAAGTAGCCAGCCACTTCCTGAATGGATTTGAGGCCTGATGCATAAGAATGAGTTCATGCTTGATCATATAAATCTAATCAAAACTCCACATCTGTGAAAGTCATGGTCCTAGGTTCTCAGAAGGAGCCAACTACTATTATGTTGCTAAATAACTGTGCTATCAAATGGCTTTGTATTTATGGCTATATCCATAGACTAGTGCTAGTCTCCGCTTTAGTTAGAGAAGCTTCTGTTTTCAGTAGGAGTTGTTTAATACAGAGGATTCATAACTAATAAATTGTTGAAAATAAGTAACTGTTGACAGTTTAGCTGTATATGTGACATCTATATACAATTCAAAGACCTAAGTAATATTATAGAAAAGTGAGAGGAACTAATATAAATACTGGAAGATAGGAGAGGGGAAGATGGTGATGCAAGTACCCTAGAGGAGTTACTGACAGATAATAATTATTAAAGGGAAGGGAAGTCAATTTCTTCAGTGATATAGCCACTAGTTAGTTTCCCATGCTCTAGTGAATAACCCACAACTCATTATTATTCAAAAACCCCTGATTAAATTCATTTGGGTAAAAAAAAGGACATGGAAATAGAAGGTGATATTTTGAAGAAGGGTTTCAGTGGAAAAAGGTAATAGGATATATATGATCATATGAAAATGTTAAAGAATAAGTAAATGATATATATGAATTCCCATGAAAAAAAGATAAACCAAAAAATAGAAAGCCAAGAGTCACTTCACAATAGAGAATATCTAAATGTTCAATGAGCACACAAAAGATATAAAACTTCATTGTACATCACACAGATGAGAAGTACAATAACATAGAAGAAACACTCATCAGATTGCCTCAAATTGAAAAATCTAGCAACACCAAACACTGTCAAGAGTGCAGAGAAACTATAACTGTCACTCTATGAAATTGGTACAACCATTCTGAAAAGCTGTTCAGTGATATACAGCAAAACTGGGCATGTGGGCACATAATACAGCAATTCCACACCAAGAATGCATGTAGTAGGGATATGTGTATATGTTCACCCAAACATGATTATAAGAATATGATAGTGTATTTTATGATAGATTCAAACCAACCAGACATCTGTCAACAGCAAAAATGCTAAATATATTTTAAAATAATTTTTGTAGATTAATTTTAATCAAGCAAAATAGCTACTCTGGCAGGGGATTGATCACATCCAACATTATGACCCAGAGGGAAAGCGGATATGCCACCCACCTTTAATCCTCTGACTGGAATAAAGACAGACCCTTAGGGCAAACTTTTGATCCCTCTGGCTTGAATTACAGAAATACCTGTGGTACACACCTTTAATCCTAAACAATTATGTCTAGTTAAGGGGCAGACAAAGTGACAAATCAGAGAAAGGTTTGACAGAATGAGTCAGAGATAGGATGTGCCCATTCAGTTCAGTGTAGTTATGAGCAAGTCATTTTGTGGAGTACAGAGGCAATCTTTCCAAGCAGAGCACATCTGTCAGAAGCTGAGAGAAGACAATTTGAATCAGTCTGCTTGGAGAGGAGTTTGAGGCAGACCAGTTAAATTGAAGCAGGCAGCCAGAGTTCAGAAAGAGCTAGAAAGAGTAAGTTTATTCAGTAATAAGTCTCAGTGTCTCAGAGAGAGGCTGGAAGCTAAAGCCCCTAAGGTCTGAACTTGCAGCATAGAGGCTAGAAGCTTCCAGTCCTAGACCCAGAGATAGATAGAACTCAGCCCAAGCCATTGATTCGTAAGGTTTAGCTATGATATAGCTCTCATCTCATAAGTTCATGTGAGAAAATAAGAGACATTTACATTTATAATTTTAACTTCTTCCTTGAACTATTCATACAAATATATAATGTCTCTATTTTACCTTTTCAAAAATATTTATTGACTGATTTAATGTGCATGTGTGTATGCCTGACTGTATATACAGACACCATACATGGGTGTTAGGATCTGAACCTAGGTCCTCTGCAAGAGTAGTAATTGTTAATAACTGCTGAGCCATCTCTCTAGTCCCATACACAATGATCTTAATCATATCTAAACTCTCCTACCTGCTCCCATTGGACCTCTCCCAACACTCATCTCTCCCAACTTTATGTTCTGTCTATGATTCCTAAATGGCTTTTTATTGAAAATTCACACAATACATTCTTATCACAGTTTCTCCTCCTCTCCTCCCTTCCCTGCCTATCCAATGCTACACCTTCTTTCTTTCCACTTAGAAAACAGGCAGATGAAAACAAACAATAATAATAATAATAATAATAATAATAATAATAATAATAATAATAATTTTTAAAATGGCAGAAAGCCCACATATAAAAAAATCTACAAAACCACAAAACTTAAAAACTATTAATATAAAAGCTACAGACTAGTAAGGCAAAAAGTCCCCAAGAAAGCAATATGAAACAAAATAGCTATAAAAACACTATTGAGTTCATTTTGTAATGGGCATTTACTGCAGGGCATAAGGCTTACAGTTAAATGTGGTTTATATATCCAGTGAGGCACCACTGGAGAAAACCTTTTTTCTTTGGAAGTAGTTGTCACTTGGAGATAGATCCGTGGTTACTTTATCCTGTTTATTTCCTTCTCTTAGTGCTAGAACCCTGTCCTTGAACCTAAACAGGCCCTTTGTATGCTGCCACACTCTCTGTGACTTCATATGTGTATATGTGTGTTGTGTCTGGAAGTAAAAATTTTCTTGATAGATCCACCCCTCTGGCTTTTACACTCTTTGTACCATCTCTTCTGCATGGTTTCCTGATCGTGAGGAGAACGGTTTGATGAAGAAATCCCATTTAGAACTGAGTATTCTAAAGTCTCTTGCTCTCTGCACATTGTCAAGTTATGGTCTTTATGTTAGTTCCCATCAACTGCACAAGGAGACAGTATGAAGGCAGAACAAGACACTGATTTGAGTCTCCTTCTGGTGTAGTCACTTCCTTGTTGTCTTTTTAAAAATAACCTATCAGTACTGTCATATACACAGGAATGTAAGGCCATCTACTGGGATATAGTCAACCTATATATTTTTTCAACACAGAAAAGATACATCTTTTTGAAAAGCTGAGCAAATATCTTACCAGAAAAAGTATCTATGGACAGATAAGCATAGTATACTCTTAACATCATTTGCCATCAGAGAAATAAAATGTAAACAACAAAACCACATGGTAGAATCCAATAACAGGGACAATAACATCAGCAACTTCCCGGCAAGGAAGCAATTCAAGGACTCTTATTCATTACAGGTGAGAATTAGAAAATAGTGCAGAGGATCAGGAGCTGTCAGTGAGTTTCGGTTCAGTGCAGAACGAGGAACTACTGAAGGAGCTGAAATTTCCAGAATACCGAGGTGGATCTTAGAAACATAAATCGGCAGATATATAACAAAACAAATGACTACAGTCCTTGGATTTAGAAATGTTGCAGTTGAGTTCACCTTCAATCAGCTGGAAATGAAGAATCCAGATTCCAAAATGATGCAAATCAGTCTGACTGGGTTTCTGAATAAGGAAAATGCTAGCAAATTAACCAGAGAACTGTTGTCCCTGCTGTGAATTACACAAGAAAACAGCCAGAAGAAGAAAGAAAACATAGACAATTTAGTTAAGAACAAACAGAGTCTCTCAAAAGGCAAGGTGAAGATAAAGATAAGAGGGGTAAAGAATTTTTTTAAGCCAGCTGGGTTGAGGGAGGGTCTCCTTGCCCTAGAAAACAATTTTCTGCATCAAGAGAGAGAAATCAGTCCTTCTCAATCTCTCCAGCACAGAAGCAAGAGCAGGAGAATGACAAAACACCAGAGATCCGGGAATCTTCAGTGAAAATAGAAAATGTTTCAGTAAGATAGGTCACATCAATGAGTGAAAATCTCCTGAATCTGAACACCTGGATAGTATCAGAGCCTAAAATACCTCCCCCAGCTTAAAAACAAAAAATATTTTAAAAATGATAAGGAAAAGACCAGGCCAAAACTTCAGTCACATTCCAAATCACAATCATACATGTGCTCTCAATCACTTTCAGATACTGGACTATAAGAAAGATGTTTATTGTGAACATACTCACACAGATGGTAGCTGAGCCCAAGAAACCACCCATGAACAGAAGAACTTCCCGGAGACTGATGCCTCCCCCAAATGAAGCACAGGAATAAGTCCCCAGAGTGTAGAAGGTTTTCATCACATTCTTGGATAGAAGTAGGTCTTCCCCTTCTTACTTGGTTCCCAGCACTGCCAAAGACACCAAAAGTTCACTTGCTTCTTATTGAACAAATTTACAGCATTTCTCCTTCAGCAAGTCTTCCAAAGTAAATAATTCTAGCAATGCAATTCCACCATCCAAAACGTGCCATGCTACAACCCTGCGGCAGTTGCAAGCAGCAGTCCTGAGATGATGTCTCTTGGGGACCTTGCCTCATAGAGCTTACCCATCATAGACCATGCATAAGAAAAATCACACTTCTCTATCTCTGGGGAGAAATACTAGTAAAGTAGCAAAATATGAAGGTACTGAGTTAAAAGTATGACCATCACTAGCACTGAAACCTGGAAAGCAGTAAGTCCTTTGAAGGCAAAAACAAAACGGCTGCTGCTGATTCTGTGCACCAGAGATAGCAGTACAAGCAAAACTAGTAGTCTTTTTTCTGACTTTGTCTTCCACTTCAAAATATATGAGATATGAAAAATCCTTTGTGAAGAATGGTGAGATAGGCCAGTGGGCAGAGACATTCCCCTTTATGGGGTGATTCTCTATCACCAGGAAAGCACTGAAGAGACTTCTCTAATGGTAGAAGCCCCTCCTACCACCTACCAAAGGCTAAATTCCTCTTCTTCCTCTTCCGTTTTCTTCCCTCTACTCAGAAATTGTGTCCCCATTATTTAAGTGCCAAAAAATGTATAAATGAACCTTTTTAAAAATTTGATTGTTTTGTTTTCTTTGAGACCAGGTCTCACTGCGAAGTTCTGGATGTCCTATAACTAGTGCGGACCTGACTGGCCTTGATCTCACAAAGACCTACTTGCCTCCAATTCTGGAATGCTGTGTGATAAGAGGTGTGGGAGCCACTACCCTCAACCCACCCCTGGCTGGCAATGTTGAGGAATGCCCTTTCCCAAAGAATGCTATTTCTTGCAATAAAGACAAGTAGCCAAACTCAAAAGATTTTCATTCTATCAAGGGAAAAATAATCAGTGGTAATAATAGTGCTATAGAATTTTTTAAAAAAGACGTTAATTTGTAAGAACAAAATGAATCATCTGGCATTCTTGAGACTGCCTTGCTGCATAAAACTACCCTGAATATTCGGTTCTTCTAAGCCAGTTGTTCTTAACCCGGGGTTCATGACCCCTTTGGGGTCACATATCAGATATCTTGCATATCAGATGTTTATATTATGATCATTACAGTAGCAATATTACAGTTATGGAGTGGCAATGAAATAATTTTATGGATTGGGGTCACTACAACATGAGAAACTGTATTAAAAGGTCACAGCATTAAGAAGGTAGATTAGGAAGGTTAAGAACCACTGCTAGAAACTGAAGCTCTTGAAAGACAACAAGACAGATCAGGATCCTTTGACAATACAGTCATACCAAGATGGCAAATTGTTGAGTGACTTAAAACTCCTCTTTAACTTTTCAAGATTTGGTCAAATCTCAACTACACTATTTCTGACCTTTGTATTTTACTACATTGGACAATGACAGTCTGAAATTGGCCTTTTGTATCATTGTTGTAGGACTGCATCCAGAATAAACAGTTTATTAGGATCTTAATGGAGATGACATGAAATAGAAGTTATCCAGATTATAATTTATAAATCTCTGGATTATAATATATATACTTTATAATTTGTTATATATTTTAAAACCTGTGATATAATAAATGAGTGTTGTAGTTGTCCCTGGTTATTATGAGTAGAATATGTAATAACAATTCTGTAGAGCACCATTTGGGAAATATTGTACTAAAGAATTATCTTTTCAGCCAGGCAGTGATGGCACATGCCTTTAATCCCAGCACTTGGGAGACAGAGGCAGGTGGATTTCTGAGTTCGAGGCCAGCCTGGTCTACAGAGTAAGTTCCAGGACAGCCAGGGCTACACAGAAAAACCCTAGCTTGAAAAACAAGAAAAAAAATTACCTTTTCAAAGCACCAGTAAAAGTGAAAGTATTATGTCTTAGTAAATGCAGCAAATTAACTCTTAGCATCTACTTTCTTATTTGGTGGAAAACACATTCCTGAGTGAACAGAACATGAGAAATATTCATTATATTCAAGGAGCTTACAGACTATTGGTAAGGTTACAAAAAAAGAAATGATGGGCTGGAGAGATGACTCAAAGGTTAAAAATATAGACTGCTCTTCCAGAGGTTCTGAGTTCAATTCCCAGCAATCACGTGTTGGCACACAACCATCTGTAATGGGATATGATTCCTTCTTCTGGTATGTCTGAAGACAGTAATAGTCCACTCATGTAAATAGAATAAATAAATAAATGCATACATACATACATAATTTTAAAAAAGAAATGAAATCTACAGTCTTATTAAGGTAAGGATTTATATAATTGTATAAGATCTTGCTATCTTGAAAAAGTATGGTAGGACTGAAAATTAAAAGGAATAGCCATTCTTGGAATCTATTATCAACAAGGATAAATACAACTTAATAGTATATTAGAAGATGATGCTACATTATTTAGTTTTGTAGCTGCAGAGTGGTGACTCTATTCTCATGGTAGAAAATGAGGAAAGGGAGCAGATTGTAGGAAGGTAATGGGTGTAGCCTAAAGGTTTCTAAAGATCACCTTTTGTGGCTGTTGTTTAGTTTCTCTGCTCTGCTGCATGATAAAGTAAAGATACAGTTCATGTAAAAGACATCATATTAACAATTCTGTCTGAATCATTTATAATTGCACTTATTCCTACGGTAACTTAATTTATTACTAGGAATGCCAGACATGGCCAATAGTAGTAAGAAATCCATAGACCCAAATGAGCAATTGACAAAAAAAGGTTCTCTGAAAAGTAGCTATAGGAGATGACCACTTTAATAGCTTAAACTTATTAACATTAATAAGATTTTTAACAAAGCAGTGAATATAACATACTGTATGTTCTTTTAATTTTTATTCGTGCAGTCAATCATCATTTATGTATGTTCAGTATGTAGCAAGTTGAATACTGAGTTCTAAAAAGATGAAACATTCAGAGTTAATGATGCTGAATTTTCCAGAATTTGCACATGGTTGGGTGTTTCAGACATGTAAATTTATAATCAAAACAAATTGTTAGGTATTTTGTGCTAGAATGCTATATTACACACATTTGAAGAACAATGGCAAAAGCCTTGCATTGTAGTTGAGGGTTGACAAAGAGTTTGATACTTGAACTCATCCTCAAAAAATAGAAAATATATTTTCTAAGTGGACAAAAGGGTGAGATGAATGCAAGAATTTTTTCCAGAAATAAAAAAACATTATTGTGAAATGCGGATGTTTGAAATGTATCTTAATAGGAATACAAAGCATTTTAAGGATGTCAAGCAGAGGAGAAATATAACTCCAATAAATTCATGGAAAACAAATTAGAAAGAGATTGAAGGTAGCAAAGCCAATAGAAAGCTCCTTAAAGAGTTCAAATGTCATATAGTGGAATAGTATTCAGAAAGCTAAAGGGGAGATAGATCAAATAGATGTCAAAAGATAGACTCTAAGGACTTACTGACTTTGTGCATAAATTACAGAGAATGAAGTCTGGAGGCTACTACTTGCTCTTCCAAAGGTCCTGAGTTCAATCCCTAACACCCCTAAGGCAGGCCACAAAACTGGCCAGAACTCCAGTCCTGAGAGAATCTTACAACCTGTCCTGGACTATTCAGGAAAAACATTATTTTTCAATGAAAAAAGGAATTAAGTCTAATGAAAAAATGTCATGCTTTCTCTTTAAACAACTTAAGTGATATCATTTAGACATTATAGTGAGAAGATTTTTTAGGCAATGAGTTTGTGTGCAATACTAAGGCACTGAATGTAAAGCATCAGAGATGTGTAGATACTTATTGAACAGTTAGAAATATAAGCCCAAGACAAAGTAAGTATTGTGAGCTGTATATCTATTTCATCCTGATGACCAACATATGCAATTTGATCTCAGGGACAAACAGTACTTCTGATTCCTGGTAATACAGATGATCTCCCACTAAAACCATTAGAATAAAAATGGATGACAGTGGAGGAATGAAGAATGAGAATTATGGCAAAAAAAGTCTGGCCAACATAGTGAAACAACATGACAGAATGTCAATGCAAATATTATTATATATAACATAGGCAAAATTCATTTTTTATAACATGAATAGGGGTCATTTAATAAAATTGACCACATGTTTGGAAACAAATCCTTAAAAAGCAAATATAGATTGCAGTCATTCTGAATATGTTTTTGATTCTATGAAAGTAACCTAGAAACTAACAATAAAGTTGAGTTGTATCATGGGTATTCTGTACTCTTTGGCGAATATCCACTTATCAGTGAGTACATATTATTCATGTCTCTTTGGGGCTGGGTTACCTCATAAAGGATGATATTTTCTAGTTCCATCCATTTGCCTGCAAAATTTATGATGTCCTCATTTTTAATAGCTGAATAGTATGAGTAAATTAACCACATTTTCTGCATCCATTCTTCGGTTGAGGTACATCTAGGTTCCTTTCAGCTTCTGGCTATTACAAATAAGGGTGCTGTGAACATACTGGAGCACATTTCCTTGTGGTATGATGGATCACCTTTTGGGTATATGCCCAGGAGTTATATACCTGGGTGTTTAGGTAAAACTATTCGTAATTTTCTGAAGAACCTCCAGATTGATTTCCAGAATGGTTGCACAACTTTTCACTCCCACCAGCAGTGGAGGCATATTCCTCTTTCTCCACATCATAGCCAGCATGTGCTGTCACTTGAATTTTCGATCTGAATGGTGTAAGGTAGAATCTCTGGGTTGTTTTGATTTGTATTTTCCTAGAACTTGAACATTTCTTCAAGTGCTTCTCAGCCATTTGAGAAGGCCCAAGTGAGACAGTGGGAAACAGAAACCTGGGTAGGAGAGGGTATGGGAGGAGGAAGGAGGGACAGGATCAGGAATGGGGGGAAACAGGAGAGAATCCCAGCTGACCAGGTAAATAGTCCAAGAGACTTGAGATGTGAGAAACTCCCAAGACTCAGTGGGGGAAACCTTAGAAGAAATGCCCAACAATGGGGAGAGGGAACCTGAAGAGACCATCTCCATAGATAGACGGGGCCCCAAGTGGAGGGATAGGGTTACCAACCTACTGAGAAAATTTCTAACCCTTAATTGTTTATGTCTAAAAGAAATACAGGGACAAAAATGGAGCAGAGAGTGAAAGAAAGGCTGTCCAGTGACCTACCCAACTTGGGATCCATCTCATCTGTGGGCTCCAAACCCTGACACTATTACTGATGCTATGATGAAAAGGATTAAAAGAGTCCTTCTTGAATTAGGAGCAAGATAAGGACAGGAAAAGATTAAAGGAGA
>NC_045030.1:53334096-53338625 GCF_008632895.1 Mastomys coucha | reverse complement strand
TATTCCTCGACTGCTTCCAGAAAATCGTGGCAGCTTCCGGACTTTGCAGGTTTCATAGACATTGCTTGACATATCTGTGTAGAAGATTGGTGCTAGGAGATACTAGTCCACTGATTATGAAGTTTACCCAGAGAGAGGCACATACCTAGTGGCTGTATCTCTGCCAGAGACACACCCTAGTTCAGTATGCTTAGCCCATTGTGTCAAGAAAGATGGAGTCAGTGTGACTTTCAAATCCCTAGTTACGCACCACTATGATTCCCATACAGTATATTGTGCCGAACTAATATTGTCTTGATTCTACTTCTTGTTTTGATATATTTGAGGGGTAAAATGTGGTCTCCCTCCCCAAAGCCCGGAAGCCCGGACAGTAATGCAGCGCTGTAGAAGCAGCTACATTCAGTAGCTCCACCTCTATTTGCAAGAAGGAAGTTTCTGATTGGACTGTTATACCGACGTAGTTTGGGGGGGTGGTTTGCCCCAAGTACTTTACCTGTTGCGGGAACAAAGGAATTAACATTAAAGAACCAAGATGGCTGAGCAGAGAGTCTCCCGTCTAATTTTTACCTTTCCACGTGGGTAGGTATATCTGTGGCCACTCTCTCATATCTCCTTTAATCTTTTCCTGTCCTTATCTTGCTCCTAATTCAAGAAGGACTCTTTTAATCCTTTTCATGTTGGATCTAGACTTCAACAATGATGTGCTTACAGACAGGAGCCTAGCATGGCTGTCCTCGGAGAGGCTCTACCAGCAGATGGCTGAAACAGATGCAGATACATACAGCCAACCATTAATCTGAGGTGGAGGTCCCACCTGTGGAAGAGTTAGAGGAAAGATTGAAGGAGGTGAAGAAAATGGTAACCCCATAGGAAGACCAACAGTGACAACTAGACTGGACCCCTGGGAGTTCCCAGAGACTAACCACCAACCAAAGAGATACATGGTCCAAGCCTTCTGGCACATATGTAGCAGAGGACTGCCTTGTATGGCCTCAGTAGGAAAGGATGTGCCTAATCCTATAGAGACTTGAGGCCCCATGAAAGGGGGATATCAGGGAAGGGGACACAGGAGAGAGTGAATAGGATGAACTGTGGGAAGGGAGATTGGGAGGGAAATGTCTGGAATGTAAATAAAATAATTAAAAAATAATTTTAAAAAGAAAAAAATAATTGACAGAAAATTTTAAATTTCAGACCACTGAGATAGCTTAGCAGCTAAAGATACCTACTGCCAAGCCTGATATCCTGTGCTCAAGCCTCAAGACTCACATGATAGAAGGAATGAGCTGAACACTTGAAAGTTTAGTTGTCATCTGACTTAAACACACACATACATATAAACACATTAGTTAATTAGTTATTTTTATAAATTATCTAATTTCCTGTAATTAATAGGATATTAAATGATGATTAAATAAAGGGAGAGAAGAAATCACAAATACAAATAAAAATATATTAAAGTAGAATATAATGAATCTGGCAAAATTCTACTGAGTATCTTCAATAGATATTAAAAGGCAATTCATAATTGTGAGTTCATATATTAGGTAGGACTAAGACTGAAAATCAAAAAATTAAGCTTGTGCATTCTAAGAATTTAGGAAAGAAACAAAATTAACCCTGTAATTAGGAAAGAATATATAAGAACCAGAATAGTCAAGTATATAAAAAGAAATTTAATTTAGGACTTTCATAAGAACAACTGTGAAAAAAAAAGAAAAACTGTGAATAGGCATTTAAGAAAAATACTAAAATAATAAATACAATTTTAAAAAATAAGGAAGGATGTCTCATTCTCATTCATTTAAGAACCCATCATAGCTTTGACTCCAAATCTGGAAATGATATTTCAGGAGAAAGAATTGTGGTCAATGTTTCATGTGGACACAAATACAAAAAGATGAAGTATCATTTCAAATATAGAAATAAAAATAGAACATATCACAATTAGATGACATTTGTTCCTAGCATTCATGGGTGGTTTATCATTTAAAAATCATTCAATGTGAACAAAGTTAAAAATGAGAACACTCATATGAACATTGCAATAGAATTAGAAATGCCATTTGGAAAATTTCAAAACTTCATAATAAAACCTTTTAGTGAGCTATAAATGGAAAGGAACTTACTCATGCTAAGAAAATAAATTACAAAAAAAGTAGTAAACCACATCACAATCAGTCAATGACCATGACATTTTACCATGAGTAGTTTTTAAAAAGTTTACATCAAATATCACTTTTGAATAAAATGTATGCTGCAGGTTCAAACAGTGTAAAAATTAAAACAAATTAAAGACATAAACACTATAAAAGTTGAATAAGTTTTCATTATTTGCAGACAAGAACATTATTTACCTAATGATTCAAGAAACTTATGCCCAACAAATACTGGAACTGAATTTTAAAAGTCAAAATATAAAAGCTAATTTTATTTCAGAAACAAATAGTTCTAATACTAATTTGAGTATGGTCACGGATGTATCTTTCAGGTATGATTAATATCTATAATCAACCATAAGAAAAGAAGAGCATTCTAGATACATAGCTCTATATTGTAGGTATATACCTAGTTGAGTGAGTTAAGAGAACTATTTTGCCTGAAGAATTTACTTTGCCTATGAGCATTATAATTAACTTATGTTTAATATTTTCAGTCAGTACACTTACTACATTGTTCCTACTGTTTTCAGACTTGCCTAGTCTTTAAGAGTCATATAAACAAAATTATTTATAATCATGGATAGGGAGAAGCATGTGTATATATACACACTGTTCTAACTCTGGCTTATATAAATACATTCACTAATTATATGGCATAAAAATAAATATCTAAAATAAATTTGCTAAAACTTATGAATGATTTTATATAGAAAAATACATGATTTTAGAAAACTGAAGTAACCAGATGGACAATTAATAAAATGCAAATTCTCAAAAAAGCTGTAAAATCTGCCCTGATTAGTAGATAATTAAGCAAATCTAAATAAAGATATCAGGAAATACTTAGAGAGTTAGCAGGTGATCTCAGAATCCACAAAGTTATACAGAAAGGTTTTTTTTAATATTTTTTAGACCAAGAGCAATCAAGAGGGATTTGCTACTAGATTAAAAATTCCTATTATAAAGAGATAACAATTAAGAGCATGTTTAATTGGCAAAAGGATAAGAATGTTAATTAATGGAACAAACTTTAAAATCCACAGTCAAACTAACAAATACAGGGTCATCTTATTTATAGTAAGAAGCCCTTGCAGTACTTTGGAGAAACACTTTATTCAATAAATAGTTCTGTATCAAGTGAATATATTTATGAGAACAACATCTGATGTTGGGTAGACTTTTAAAATAGTAATGGTGAATATAGATAACATTCTCTTGAGTAAAAAGAAACGTTAAACTTTTTAAAATATTTTAAAAGCATTTATAGTATCTGGAAATTTCCCCAAGAACCCAAAGCAAATAAAGATATCTAATGAAGAAAGTAATCTAAAGCCTGGTAAAAACTTGGATTCTTGACATATTGATAGTCCAACCACTACCAGACCATTGTGGTGGAAAATCTATTTCATTAATTTTGAACTTAAGAAGTTGGCTCCTGATCATAGGATCAGAGGTGAAGAGGACACAACATGTGTCCCAACGCCAGGAGTAACTGGGACCAGTGGGATTCAGCATGCAGGAACTCTGCCAGCCCAGTGGCATGGGTTGCTTCCAGTCTGCCTGGACCTGTACCCTAAGCAAACCTTGGGTACAACTTTTGGAGCCAGTCCCACAACACCCAGAGGAAGCTCCTCTCCCAGGCACTCAAAGATGCCCAAGATCTTAAGATCAGAGATGAGGAGGACACAAAATCTGTCCCAACATCAGGAGTAACTGGGACCAATGGGACCCAGGCAAGCAGAAATTCCACCAGCCCAGTGGCATGGGTTGCTTATGGTCTGCCTTGAGCAGAACTTGGGTGCAAACTCTGCAGTGAGTCCACATAATACCCAGAGAAAGCTCCACTCTCAGGTGCTCTAACAAGCCCAGGATCACAGGACCTCAGAATCACAAGATCACAGAGACAGCTTGACTCTGAGGAGTTCTGAAACAACAAGGATCACAGGAAGGACAGGCCCCAGTCAGATTTAGCCAGGGCAGGTAGCACTAGAGATAACCAAATGGCAGGAGGCAAGCCCAAGAATATAAGCAACACAAACCAAGGTTACTTGGCATCATCAGAACCCAATACTCCAACCATAGCAAGTCCTGGACACATCATCACACCAGAAAAGCAAGATTCAGATATAAAATCACTTCTCATGATGATGATACAGGACTTTAAGAAAGACATAAATAGCACCCTCAAGGAAATATAGGAGATCACAGGTAAACAGTTAGAAGCCCTTCAAGAGGAAACACACAAATCCCTTAAGAAATTACAGGAAAACACAATCAAACAGGTGAAGGAAGTGAGCATAACCATCCAGAATCCAAAAATGGAAATAGAAACAATAAAGAAATCAGAAAGAGAGACAACCCTGGAGA
>NC_045030.1:53318815-53333151 GCF_008632895.1 Mastomys coucha | reverse complement strand
AAAGAATTTTAAAAGCAGTAAGGGATAAAAGGCAAGTAACATATAAAGGCAGGCCTATCAGAATTATGACAGATTTCTCACCAGAGATGGTGAAAGCTAAAAGATCCTGGGCAGATGTCATACAGACCATAAGAGAACACAAATGCCAGCCCAGACTACTATAGCCAGCAAAACTCTCAATTACCATAGATAGAGAAAACAAGATATTCCATGACAAAACCATATTTACATAATATCTTTCCACAAATCCAGCCCTACAAAGGACAATAGATGGAAAACACCAACATAAGGAGCAAAACTTCACTTTAGAAGAAGCAAGAAGGTAATCTTTCAACAAACCCACATAAACATAATTCCACCTCTAACAACAAATATAACAGGAAGTAACAATTGCTTTTCCTTAATATCTTAATATGAAAATTAATATTACCAACATATCCTAATTGATTGAAATCCAAAAATATGAGTAATCAGAAATTTATTGACTATCATCCAGTGGTCTCTAATTTGGTAATTGGAGACATATAGGTCCAATATTGTACAATCCATATACACTTTCATCTCCTATGTTCGTGACAGTGTCTGGCTGTGTACCACATAATGGACTTGAAATCATGCTTATCCTATATCAACCTCTCTATTAGTAGGATAATTTATTTGATGTTTTTTACACTATACTATGGTTTTCAGAACAGCTTACATATTTCAAAAGTATTTATATACCCAAAAGAAACATAGACAATTAAATACGGAGGTGGCTTGTAAGAGAACAACAAAGAGTGAGACTGAATGCTTTGCTTGACGTTTATAACTGTTGCATCAAGTTTTTTTTTTTTTTTTTTTTTTTTTTTTGGTTTTTCGAGACAGGGTTTCTCTGTATAGCCCTGGCTGTCCTGGAGCTCACCCTGTAGACCAGGCTGGCCTCGAACTCAGAAATCCACCTGCCTCTGCCTCCCAAGTGCTGGGATTAAAGGCGTGCGCCACCACGCCCGGCTGCATCAAGTTTTAAGAAGAGGACTTTATAAGTTACTCTTTCTCTGAGATGAATGCTTTTCAAAATCATCACAGTCAATGGATCAGATTCCTACCCTCACCTAATATCTGTGCCACCCTCCAAGCAGAACCATTGTTCATTGAAACAGTTGGTGAATCACTTCATGGATAGACCATCTTAAAACACACACCATTTCATAAATGAATGTAACCTGTATTCTTTGGGCTGAGAATGAAGACAATCACTCAAGTCACATAGCTTTGAGCATAGCAGGAAATCTGAATTAAAAAATTGTGCCACAATTCATTCCTTGGTGCAGCAGAACTGTTAACTCTCAGCTTAGCTACTATGGAGGTAAAATCCTTTGGTGATGTGAGGGTCATTGAAGTACAGTTTTATTACAATGAAATCCAATGTTTAAAAGTTGTTCTTGTTTTGGGCTTGTACCACAATAAGAGCCAAGATTTTAAGCTGTACGAAAGACAAAAGAAACAAACAAAAATACTTTAGCTATTTATATTCATTTAAAAAACTAGTAGTGATGTATTATTTTAAAATATGCAATTAATTCCACCTCACACAAGTCAGAATGGCTAGGATAAAAAAAACTCAGGGGACAGCAGATACTGGAGAGGTTGTGGAGAAAGAGGAACACTCCTTCATTGCTGGTGGGGTTGCCAGCTGGAACAACCACTCTGGAAAACTGTTTGGCGATTCCTATGGAAATTGGACATAGTACTACCAGAGGATCCAGCTATACCACTCCTGGGCATATACCCAGAAAATGCTCCAGCATGTAATAAGGACACATGCTCTACTATATTCATTGCAGCCTTATTTATAATAGCCAGAAACTGGAAACAATCCAGATTTCCCTCAACAGAGGGATGGATACAGAAATTGTGGTACATTTTCACAATGGAGTACTACCCAGCTATTAGAAATAATGAATTCATGAAATTCTTAGGGAAATATATGGATCTGGAGGATATCATTCTGAGTGACATAAACAAATCTCAAAAGAACACACATGGTATGCACTCTCTGATAAGTGGATATTAGCCCAGAAGATCAGAATACACAAAGTACAATCCACAAACCATAAGAAACCCAAGAAGGAAGACCAAAGTGTGGATACTTCGTTCCTTCTTAAAAGAGGAAACAAAATACCCATGGAAGGGGTTGCAGAGACAAACTATGGAGCAGAGACTGAAGCAAGGACTGCTCCACCTGGGAATCCTTCCCATATTCAATCATCAAATCCAGACACTATTGTGGATGACAGCAAGTGCTGACAGGAGCCTGATAATAGCTGTATCCTGAGAGGCTCTGACAGTACCCAACTAATAGAAGTAGAGGTTCACAACCATCCATTGGACTAAGCACAGGGTCCCCAAGGAAGAAGCTAGAGAAAAGACCCAAGGGGCTGAAGGGTTTGCAGTCCCATAGGACGAACATCGATATGAACTATCTAGTACCCTCAGAGCTCCCAGGGACTAAACCACCAACCAAAGAATACACATGGTGGGACAAATGGCTCCAGTATCATATGAATAGCAGAGGATGGCCTAGTCAGTCATCAATGGGAGGAGAGGCCCTTGGCACTGTGAAGGTTCTATGCCCCAGTGTAGGGGAATGCCAGGGCCAGTAAGCAGGAGAGGGTGGGATGGTGAGCAGGGGGAGAGGGGAAGAAACAGATTTTTTCTTTTTTTTTCAGAAGGAAAACTGGGAAAGGAGATATCATATGACATGTAAATAAAGAAAATATCTAATAAAAAGTAAAATAAAATATAATATACAGTTAATATGTTTGGAATTATTTAAAATTTATATTGAGAAAAATGTATGTATTTTCAGTATTCCTGTAGACAAGCATCTACATAAGACTGTTCAATTGATTGTTGCTTTATATCAAACAACTTTTATAATACTCATTTTCATTGTTACAATATTTTATAAATTTTAAAGAATAAGACACAATAAAAAAGGAAAGGTATTGAAGGGTGGGTTTCTGGGAGGACTTGAGCTACAAAATGGAAACAAGAATGTGATGTAATTCTATTTACTTAAAATACGTTTTTAAATATTGACAAATTCAGATAAATTGAAATTATGTATCTTTTCCCCATAATGCAATAAAACTTAAATCAATAAAAAATAAAATAAAAAATTTACAAAACTGGAAACTATAAGCAAAATACCTATAAGTTTAAATGAAGCTATGCCCAAGCAAAACATTATGAGACAAAAAAAGAAGGAAGGAGAAAAGGAAGAAAGAAACATTAAAAAATAAACTTCCAAAAATTCCATTGAATTTGTTTTGTGTTTGAAATCTAGTGCTGGGCATTGGGCTTGCCCTTCAGTGTGTTTCTTATTTGCAGTGAGACTCAGTTGTGGAAGACTATTTTTTTCTTTTGCAATCAGTTAACAATTGGAGATGGCTTCTGGTTTAGGGATGGAGCCATGATACCTCCTCCCAGCATGCACACATTTGACTTTAACTTCTGCAGGCCCTGTACGTGTACCATAATCTCTATGAGTATGTATGTGCATATAGCCTGTTGTATCCAGAAGACCTTGTTTCTGTGGCATCTCCCATCCCCACTTGCTCTTAGAGTCTTTCTGCTTCCTCTTCTTTATAGATCCCTGAGCTTTGAGGGGAAAGGATTGATGAAGACATCCCATTTAGGACCAAGAGTTCTAAGATCTCTCATTCTTAGCACATTGTATAGTTGTGGGTCTCTGTATTTATTAGCATCTCCTACAAGAAGACGCTTTGCTATGATGGCTGAGCAAGACATAGATCTATGAGAATAGCAGGATGTGTTAGAAGTTGTACTATTTCTGAGCATACTTTTATAAGTCCACTCTTGTGATAACCAACCCACTCCCCGATAGTGACATTAATCAACACATTGCATGCAGAATGCAGAAACCACATGACAATCAGCTCTTATAAGGCCCACATACTAATGTTACTGTTATATGGGAGTAAATTTTTAACATATGAGCCTTGAGGGACACATTGACACTGTGATACATTTCTAGAAATGATGATGTGTGCCCCAGTGTTCAGATGATTTTCCCTATATAATCAATTATAAATTATTTAAACATAGTCTGGGCTATATCCTCTGGGTTTTAAGATAGATGTGATAGCTTAATCATTATATTCAAGCTTTTTAAAAATTTTCTATTATAGTTTTTGTTTTGATTGATTACATATACAAATAAACTGCTTAATTTTCAAGAAAAAAAATAAGTTGGCTCCCTCCATCATCACTTAATTCCTATCATTGCCCACCATTTTACTTTGGAAGTGGGAGGTAAATTATATTGTTCATCATGTTAATTTTCATATTGCAAGAGTTTTGTTCTGATAATTACAATGGACTACTCATGTTTTTCCCATTAAAATAGTAAGGTCTCTACTCTAGGCATAGTACTCCATGGTGTACTTACTCTCTTAAACTTACTTGATTGAGCTTTACAAAATTGTAAAAGTTATACACTAAGAAGGTCAAGTAGAGAAAAACAAGTGTACCTTCAATACTTACAGATATAGAAGGCTACACTTAAGAGAAGCTAGCTTCCTTATGTCTTCTTCCTTTACAATAGCACAGAAATCCTAAACAAAGTAAAATTGAGCCATAGAAACATGTAACTGTGTAACTCAGGTGAAATGGACAGCTTTTATTTTGAAGAGTGTGCTTGAGAAAAAGACAAGTATAATGAAAATATACTGAATTTAATTTTCATGTGGATTTCTAATTTTATTTCATTTTGGTAATAGGTTATGTTTTTTAACTATCTCCTCAATTTTAAATGTGTAAAATTGCACCTGGTAGCATAGACATATAATCTCATCTCCTCAAGATGGTTGAAACTTGGAGAATCACATGTTCATAAGCTAATACATGGTCTGTATCAGAATACGTCCTTCATACACTAAAGAAACTTGAGCACAGAATGTCCCTATGACACATAATAACCAAAAACAAAATGTTAAATTACCAAAAAAGAAAAGATACTAAAAACAGAAAAGGAAATATACCAAGTCACATATAAAAGCAAGTCAACTAGAATAACCCCTGACTATTCAATAGAGACTAAATAAAGTCAGAAGAGCCAGGTCATATGTTCTGCAAGATCTAAGAAACACAGATGACAGCCCATACTATTATACCTAGCAAAACTATGAGTGACAATTGATAGAGAAAAATCATCGCATGATAAAAAATAAGTATAAACAATTTTGTCTACCAATCCAGCTCTGCAGAAAGCACTAGAAGGAAATTTTCTAAAAATTCTGAATATTAAATTTCTGAAAGAAGACTAAGTATATACAAGAAGACACAAGGAATAGTTAATCCCAGAACAATTAATCAAAGGGAGGCACAACAACAAGATAAAGGAATCTAATAAATACTCCTTGTTATTAGCTCCCACTACCAATGGTCTCAATTCACCCAATAAAAAGATAGACTCGTTGGATTGGATCAAAAAAAGGATCCAGCTGAATGTGGTGGCTTATGCATTTAATCCCAGCACATGGGAGGCAACGGCATGCAAATCTCTATGGGTTCTATATGACAAGTTTCAGAATAGTCATGGCTACATGGAAAGTTGTTGTCTCAACAAAAGAAAGAAGGGAAGAAAGAAAGGAAGGAAGGAAGGAAGAAAGGAAGGAAGAAAGGAAGGAAGAAAGGAAGGAAGAAAGGAAGGAGAAAGACAATATTTATCTTTCTGCTTATCCAAGAAACATTCCTCACCACCAAGAACAGACATCATCCTTGGGTAAAAGGATGATAAAAAAGATATTCCAAGCAAATAGAAATAAGAAGCAACCAGATATCACTATTTAATACCTAACAAACCAGACTTCAAAACAAAACTAATCAAAGGATATAGGAAAGGACACTACATGCTTATCAAAGGAAAGCCCCATTGAAAATATATTACGAATCAAAATATTTATACACTAAAGATGAGGACAATGAAGTTCATAAAAGAAACATGACCACAGCTGAAATTACATACTGACCTCAATACAGTGATAGTATGTATGTAACTTCAATATCTCACTGTAGCCAAAAGACTTGACATCTAGACAAAAGCTAAACAGAGAAACACTAGAATTAAATAAAGTCACAAATCAAATGAAGCTAATTAATACCTACAGAAACTTTCACCCAAATACTACAGAATATACGTTCATCTCAGCACCCCAAGAAATCTTCAAATTTCTCATCATATTTAAAAGACAAACCAAGTCTCAAAAGATATTTCAAAACATAAATTAAAGCCAAGCTGCCCTGAGCAGCCTGCTATCCTAGGCAGACCTCAAATCTCCTACTACCTCTCTGCCTATTCTCACCAGACCCTCACATCATGAACCATACAGTTAAACATCCCTTCCCCCACCCATCTTTGCTGCTTGATGAGTCTTCTGGGGCATGCCAAGCTGCCTTAAGCCACCTGCTACCCCAGGAGGACACCCAATCTCTTCCCTCCTCTCCACCCACCTTTATCTGACCTACAGATCCTGAATCAGGCAGACCTGCTGATCCAGAACCATACAGCCCAAGCATACCTAACAGAGGCCTGGCCCATCAGGGCCATGAAGGTTAACTCCCCTACCAATACCTACTACAACAGGAACATCTAGGAGTCAAAGACATCCAGATAGCTAAAAACTCTCAAAAAAACAAAAAACCAAAATCAACAAAAGCCAGGGCAATATGACACCTTCAGAGCCAAGCTACCCAATTACAACTTCCAAAAAAACCCACAGATGCCAACCTACACCACTATACCCAACAAAACTCTCAATTACCATAGAGGTAGAAAACAAGATATTTGAAGACAAATCCAAATTCAGACAATATCAATCTACAAATCCTGCCCTATAGAAAATATATTTAGGAAAACTCCAACCCAAAGATACCTACATCCAAGAAAACACAGGAAGTAAGCAATTCCATACCAGCAAAAAAAAGGGAAGAACACACACACACACACACACACACATACACACACACACACACACACACACACACACACACACACACAATAACACTACCAACATCAAAATATCAGGAAATAACAACCACTGGTCATTAATGTCTCTCAACATCATTAGACTCAATTTCTCAATAAATAACCACAGCTCGGTGAATGGATGCAAAAACAGGATCCATTATATGGATCTGTTATTATCTGCTGCATATAAGAAACACAGCTTAGCAATAAAGATAGATAGTACCTCAGAGTAAAGGGCTGCAAAACAGGTTTCCAAGCATTGTATATCATACAATCTAATATCTAATCAATAGACTTTCAACCAAAATTAGTCAAAAAAGATATAGAAGATCACTTCATACCCATAAGAGGAAAAAAATGTATCAAGGCAATGCCTCAATACTGAATATCTATGCTCCAAACACAACAGTACCCATGTACATAAAAGAAACATTACTAAAGCTTAAATTGCACATCAAACCATGCACATTAGTAATGGGAGACTTAGTCTCACCAGTTGACAGGTCATTTAGACAAAAACTAAACAAAGAAATAAACTGAGAGACATTATTAGATAGACCTAATAAATATCTATAGAATATTCACTCAAACATACACAAAAAATAACTTCTTCTCAACATATCATGGATCCTTCTTCAACAAATGACCACATAGTCAGTCACAAAGAAAGCCTCAACAGATACAATAAAACTAAAATAAAACCTTGTATCTTATCAGACCACCATAGATTAAAGCTAGACTCCAACAGCAAAATAAACACCAGAAAGTCGACATACCCATGGGAATTGAACAATTCTCTACTCAATGATCACTGGGTCAAGGGAGAAATAATTTAAATTAAAGACTTTCTAGAATTCAAAGAAAATGAAAGTACAACATGCCCAAATTTATGGGACACAATGAAGGCAGTGCTAAGAGGAGAGAGTTCATAGCACCAAGGGCCTCCATAAAGAAATTAAAAAGTTCTCATACCAGCTATTTAAAGTATATCTGAAACTCTATTAAAAAGAAGGGGGAAGAGGAAGAGGAGGAGGAGAAACAAGCAAGTACACTAAAGAAAAGCAGAAGGCAGGAAATAATCAAAATCACAGATGAAATCAATAAGTTAGAAACAAAGATAATAATACAGAGAACCAATGAAACCAAGAGCTGGTTATTTGAGACAATCAATAAAATAGACAAACTCTTAACCAAACTAACCAAAAGACAGAGACAGTATCCAAATAAACAAAATAAGAAATAAAAAGGAAGAGATGACAGCATACAATGAGGAAATGCAATTTACTTTTATTTTATGTTTAGGTATGTGGCTTGTATCCCTGATCTCACTAATGCTTTTAACATGAAGTCGTGTTGGATTTTATCAAAAGAGTTTTCAGCATCTAATGAGATGATCACGTGATTTTTTTCTTTCAGTTTGTTTATCTTATATACAAGAAATGCATGCATGGAGGATGGAGCAGAGACTAAGGGAATGGACAACCAATAACCAGGCCAATTTGTGACCCATCACATGGACAAGCACCAATTCCTAACAATATTAATGATACTCTGTTATGCTTGCAGACAGGAACATGTTATCCTCTGAAAGGCTCTATCCAGCAGTTGATTCAGACAGATACAGATACCTACAGCCAAATAGTGGATGGAGCTTGGGGACTCAATATGGAAGAATAGAAAGGATTCCACAAGAAGATCAACAGAATCAATTAACCTGGACCTTTAGGGTTCCCAGAGCCGGAACCACTAACCAAAGAGTATACATTGGCTGGACCTATGCCTCCCTGGACATTTGTAGCAGGTATATAGCTTGGTCTTCATGTGGGTCCCAAACAACTGGAGCAGGGGATATCCCAAATGCTGTTGCCTATCTGTGGGATATGCTCTTTTAGCTAATCTGCCTTGTCTGGCCTCCATAGTAAAGAATGCACTTAGCCCAGCAGAGAGGATAAACATGCCCCACAGATATACAAGGATAGGGGGAATACCCTGAGGATCCCCACCCACTCTGAGGAGAAGAGTAGGGGAGATGGGTGAAAGGATTGTGGAAAGGGTGACTGGGAGGGGGCAGTGAGCAGAATATAAAGTAAGTTTTTAAAAAGAATGTTTGAAAAAGCTGTATATATATATATATATATATATATATATATGCTGATATTGAAATGAAAAATAATGTTTTAAATGCTATGTAGAAAACATTAACCTTAATGACTATTTTAAAAACTAAAAAAGAGAGAGAATTAAATATTGCATCCTATTTGACTACCATGGATTAAAGCTGGATATCAACAATAGAAACGGCAAAGAATATAAATTCTTGATAACCAAACAAGTCACTACTGAATGAAATTGTCTCAAGACAATGATTAAAAAAAAACTTTTTAGAATTTAATAAAATTAAATTTAAAAAATACCCAAATCGACAGTACTCAATAAAGGCAGTTACAAGAGAATAATCTATTGCATTAAGTGCCTAGGTTTTAAGAACCTGGGTAAATACTACATTAATAACTTCAGAAAAGCACAAGAACATACTTTTTTAAAAAGTACCATCCTTCCAGCTGGCAGCTTATCTGCTCACCTGGAGAAACCACAGTCTCATGACCTCCAGGAGGTATGTTGTATACAGGGCAACTCTTCTGCTGAACACATAGCAACAAACCTCACACTCTAAAGGCCTCCCAGAAGAACAGCTACATGCAGGACAACAACTTGACTTCTCCTCTGAAGACTCAACAGTCTGAAGGCCACCCAGGAGATCTACTGCACCCAGGGAAACAAACCAGGAGCTTGCCTGCCTCTCTAAGACACCACAGTCTGGAGGCCTCACAGGAGATCTGCTACAGACAGAGCCACAGGCCTACCAGGGAACTGGTAGCAACCCAGGAACACAAGAAGCAAGCACCAGACAGAGACACCCAGACCAGTTAACACCAGGGATAGCCAAATGGGAAGAAACAAGCACAAGAATATAAGCAACAGAAGCTAATATACTTTGGCATCACCAGAACCTGGTTCTTCCTCCACAGCAAGCCATGGATAATATACAACAGCACACTGGAAAATCAGGAAGCCAACCTAAAACCCTATCTCATGAAGATAATAGAGTCCTTTAAAGAGGATATAAATAATTCATTGAATGAAGTACAGAAAAACACGGGTAAACAAGTAGAAGCCCTTAAAGAGGAAACAAATAAAAGCCTTAAAGAAATACAGGAAAACACAATCAAACAGGTGAAGGAATTGAACAAATCAGTCCAAGACCTAAAAGTAGAAGTAGAAACAATAAAGAAAACACAAATGGAGACAACCCTTGAAATGGAAAACCTAGGAAAGAGGTCAAGAATTACAGATGTAAGCATCATGAACAGAATAAAAGAGATAGAACAGAGAATCTAAGATGTAGAAGATACCTTAGAAGATAATGACACAACAGTCAAAGAAAATTCAAAACATAAAAATTCCTAACACAAAACATCCAGGGAATCCAGGACACAATGAAAAGACCAAATCTAAGAATAATAGGAATGAAGAAGAGCTAAGATTCCCAGCTCAAAGAAACCAAAAACATCTACAAAATCATAGAAGAAAACTTCCCCAATGTAAAGAAAGAGATCACCTATACACATACAAGAAGCCTATAGAACACCAAATAGATTAGACCAGAAAGGAAAATCATCTAGTCAGGTATAAGAACGTAGAAAATATCCCATTCATCCTATCAGATCACCATGGACTGTCTTCAATGAAGACAAAAACAACAGAAAACCCACATACCCATGGACACTGAACAACTCTCTACTCAGTGATAACTCAGTCAGGGAAGAAATTAAAAAAAGGAAATTAAAAACTTCCTGGAATTCATTGAGAATTAAGATATAGCATACCCAAACTTATGGGACATAATGAAAGCAGTACTAAGAGGAAAATTCATATCAATAAGTGCCCTGGTAATGAAATTGGAGAGTTCCTAGAATAGCAACTTAACAGCACACTTGAGAGCTCGACAAAGAAAAGAAGCAAATACACCCAAGAGGAGTAAATAGCAGGAAATAGTCAAACTCAGGACTGAAATCAACCAAATAGAAAAAAGAGGAAGAAAAAAAGAATCAACAAAACCGAATGCTGTTTTGTTTTTTGTTTTTTGAGAAAATCAACAAGACACATAAAAACCTAGCCAAACTAACTAAAGGCCAAGAGACAGTATCCAAATAAACAAAATCAAGAATGAAAAGAAGACATAACAACAGAAACAGGAAATTCAAGAAATCATGAGATCCTACTACAAAGGCCTATACTCAACAAAACTGGAAAATCTAGATGAAATGGATGACTTTCTAGACGGATACCATGTACCAAAGTTAAATCAAGAGCAGGTAAACAATCTAAACAGGCCCATATCCCCTAAAGAAACAGATGTCATTAAAAACCTCCCAACCAAAAAAAGCCCAGGGCCAGAGAACTTTAGTACAGAATTCTACCAGACTTCCAAAAAGAGCTAGTAACAATATTCCTCAAACAATTCTATAAAATAGAAACAGAAGGAACACTATTTAACTCGTTCTATGAAGCCACAATTATTTTTGATATCTAAACCACCCAAGAACCCAACAAAAAAGAGAACATCATACCAATTTCACTTATGAATATCAATGTCAGTATATTCAATAAAATTCTTGCAAACTGAATCCAAGAACACATCAAAATCATCATCCACTATGATCAAGTTAGCTTCATCCCAGAGATGCAAGTTGGTGCAAAATACAAAAATTCATTAACATTATCCACTATAGAAACAAACTAAAAAAAAAAAAAACACATGACCATCTCATTAAATGCTAAAATATCATTTGACAAAATATAACACCCCTCCATGTTAAAAGTATGGGAGAGATCAAGAATTCAATGCCCATACCTAAACATAATAAAACAATATACAGCAAACCAACAGCCAATATCAAATTAAATGGAGAGATACCTGAAGCAATCCCACCAAAATTAAGGACAAGACAAGGATGCCCACTCTCCCTGCATCTATTTGCCTTGTATCTAACTAGAGCAATAGAAAACAAAGGGAGATCAAGGGGATACAAATTGGTAATGAAGAAGACAACTTATCACTATTTGCAGATGGTACAATAGTATATATAAGCAACCCAAAAAATTCTACTGGAGAACATCTATAGCTGATAAACAACTCCAGCAAAGTGACTGGATATAAAATTAACTCAAACAAATCAGTACCCTTCCTTCATACAAATGTTAAACAGGCTGAGAAAGAAATTAGGGAAACAACACCCTTCACAATAGTCACAAATAATGTAAAATATGTTAGAATAACTCTAACCAAACAAGAGAAAGATCTGTATGACAAGACTTCAAGTCTCTCAAGAAAGAAACTGAAGAAGACTTCAGGAAATGGAGAGATCTACCATGTGCATGGATTGGTAGAATTAACAGTAAAAATGACCATCTTACCAAAAGCAATCTACAGATTCAATGTAATTCCCATCAAAATCTCAACACAATTCTTCAAAGACATGGAGAGAGCAATTCTCAAATTCATCTGGAAAAACAAAACTCCCAGAATAGCTAAAACAATTCTTTAATTTGTTTTGATTTTTTTTTGGATATTTTATTTAGTAACATTTCAAATGTTATCCCCTTTCCCAGTTTTGCCTCTGAAAACCCCCATCTGTTTGACAAGAACTTCAAGTCTCTGAAGAAGGATCTCAGAAGATGGAAAGATCTCCCAGGCTCATGGATTGGCAGGATTTATATAATACAAATGGCCATCTTGCTGAAAGCAATCTACAGATTCAATGCAATCCCCATCAAAATTTTAACTCAATACTTCACAGACTTAGAAGGAGCAATTTGCAAATTCATCTGGAATAACAAAAAACCTAGGATAGTGAAAACTATTCTCAACGATAAAGGAGCTTCTGGTGGAATCACCATCTCTGACCTCAAGCTGTACTACAGAGAAATCATGATAAAAACTGCATGGTATTGGTACAGTGACAGGCAGGTAGATCAATGGAATAGAATTGAAGACCCAGAAATGAACCCACACACCTATGGTCACTTGATCTTTGACAAAGGAGCTAAAACCATCCAGTGGAAAAAAGACAGCATTTTCAACAGATGGTGCTGCCTCAACTGTCAGTTAGCATGTAGAAGAATGCAAATCGATCCATTCCTATCTCCTTGTACAAAGCTCAAGTCCAAGTGGATCAAGGACCTCCACATAAAACCAGATACACTGAAATTAATAGAAAAGAAAGTGGGGAAGAACCTCAAGCAAATAGGCACAGGGGAAATTTTCCTGAAGAGAACACCAATAGCTTATCCTCTAAGATCAAGAAGTAACAAAGGGGCCTCATGAAATTGCAAAGCTTCTGTAAGGCAAAGGACACTGTCAATAGGATGAAAAGATCTTTACCAATCCTCTATCTGATAAAGGGCTAATATCCTATATATACAAAGAACTCAAGAAGTTAGACTCCAGAGAACCAAATAACTCTATTAAAAAGTGGAGTACAGAGCATTCTTCAGAAACAAAGAATTCTTAACTGATGAATACCAAATGACTGAGAAGCACCTAAAGAAATGTTCAACATCCTTTGTCATCAGGGAAATGCAAATCAAAACAACCCTGAGATTCCACCTCACACCAGTCAGAATGGCTAGGAATAAAAACTCATATGACAGCAGAAGCTGGCCAGGTTGTGGAGAAAGAGGAACACTCTTTCATTGCTGGTGGGACTGCAAGCTGGTAAAACCGCTCTGGAAATCAGTTTGGTGGTTCCTCCGAAATTGGACATAGTACTACCAGAGGACCCAGTTTATACCACTCCTGGGTATATACACAGAAGATGTTCCAACATGTAATAAGGACACATGCTCTCCCATGTTCATAGCAGCCTTATTTATAATAGCCAGAAACTGGAAACAACCCAGATGTTCCTCAACAGAGGAGTGGATACAGAAAATGTGGTACATCTATATAATGGAGTACTACTCAGCTATTAAAAACAATGAATTTATGAAATTCTTAGAGAAATAGACGGGGATCTGGGGAATATCATTCTAAGTAATGTAAGGAGCAGGCTTGTAGCAAGACTTGCTCCACCTTGTAATAGGAAATGTTTGGAAGTTGTTTTGAAATAAGTTATTTGCAGTGAGTTGTTTTGATGTATTAGTTGTCTAGAATAACATATAAAAGATACCTTGCCAAAATGAGAAAATATCTGTGAATATTAGAAGTATACACTTGTGCAGAAAATTTTCCATAGAA
>NC_045030.1:53312305-53318346 GCF_008632895.1 Mastomys coucha | reverse complement strand
TTAACACCCCCAAAACCTCTTCTTTTTCTTTCCAAGGTGACTCAGCTCTGCATTGATGTGATTGAAGAACCTCTACAGCATTCCCCTGCGGCCCTCACAATGACTCTGTACCCCTTCAGAGTGATGTCGACATTTTCTGGAATATTGACAGTCTGATTGCCGAGAATGGTCTTCATTGTCGCAGTAGATGAGGTAAAGAATAAAAAAAGCACAAGCCAAGATTTTTAATAATCAAACTAGTAAACAGGTAATCATAGAGAACAAATTATAAATTTGTAAATTCAGCTATAAAATTGATAATATATTCATGGGAAGGATAGGAAAGAAATTGCCTTTGAAATATAATTAACAATATAAACCAGGAATTGAATAAAGTACAGAAAGAAAATAACAGCCTCAATATACAGGAATAGAGACAATTTCACACAAACCAAATGTAAGAGTATTTATCACCAGCACGTCTACACTATAGGAAAAAGTAGGTGAAGTTCTTTTGACCAAAAAAAGTAAAGTTACTGGAAAACCAAAACATATGTAGAATTGAAGAACATTGGTAATGCCTAAAGACATTCTCTTGTTTGCTTTCTCTGACAATAATTATGTGTTTAACTCAAAATTCATAATAGCATTTTAAAATAATTATAAATAAGAATAAATGAACACATGATAGTAGGTACAAATAACAGTAATAATGGTACCCATTCTATAAGTTCATGACATTATGTACAGAATAGCAAAAATATTTTTTTCAACAGACTTCTAAATTAAGGATGACTGGTATAAATAAATCTTCAACTACGCTTTCTCTTAGTGTTTTACTGCTGTGAACAGACACAATGACCAAGGCAACTCTTATAAAGGCAAACATTTAATTGGGGCTGACTTAAAGTTTCAGAAGTTTAGTCCATTATTATCATGATGGGAAGCATGGCAGCATTCAAGCGGACATAGTCCTGAAGGAGTTGAGAATTTTACATATTGATCTTCTGCAGGCAGTCAGGAGGAGAATGAACTCCACACTGGACAGAACCTGAGCCTAGGAGACTTCAAAGACCACCTCCACAGTAACACACTTCCTCTAACAAGATCATACCTACTCTAAACAGGCCACGTCTCCTAATAGTGCCATATCTCATGGACCAAGCATTCAAATACATCAGTCTATGGGGTCCAAACCTACTCAAACCACCAGATTGTCCTGAACTGTGTGAGCCCTCATTGCAAAAACAAAAGAAAAAAAAAAGGAAAAAAAATGCTAAAGCTGAAGCTACTAATTCAATAATTGTAACAAATTTCAATATTATGGAACTCACGTTTTAAAGAGCTTGAAAACAAGAAAAAGGAAACAATATGATAAAAGATAAAAGAAACAGTAATTCAACCATATTGATAACCACATTAAATGTAAATAGGCTAAGCATACCAAGAGAGCCAAACATTAGTACTGTGATAAAAAACAACATAATTTCACATTGTCTACCAAAAGTACCCTTAGAATAGTAGACACCGTTTAAGAGGGAAATGGGCTCAGTCCAATGGATGGCTGTGAGTCTCTACTTCTGTATTTGTCAGTCACTGGCAGAGCCTCTCAGGAGACAGCTAAATGCAGGCTCCTGTCAGCCAGCACTTGCTGGCATCCACATTAGTGCCTGGGTTTGGTGATTGTATATGAGAAGGATCCCCAGATGTGGCAGTCTCTGGATTGTCCTTCCTTCAGTCTCTGCTCTACACTTTGTCTCTGCAACTCCTTCGATGGGTATTTTGTTCCCCCTTCTAAGAAGGATCAAAGTATCCATACTTTGGTCTTCCTTCTTCTTAAATTTCTTGTGGTTTGTGGATTGTATCTTGGGTATTCCGAGCTTCTGATCTAATATCTCTAATGGAGAACAGACCCAAGGAGCTGAGGGGTTTGCAGCCCCTTAGGACAAACAACAATATGAACTAACTAGTACCCTCAGAACTCCCAGGGACTAAACCACCAACCAAGGAGTATACATGGTGGGACTCATGGCTCCAGCTGCATATGTAGCAGAAGATGGCCCTGTCGGTCATCAATGGGAGGAAAGGTCCTTGGTCCTGTGAAGGTTCTATGCCCCAGTGTAGAGGAATGCCAGGGCCAGGAAGTGGGAGAGGGTGGGTTGGTGAGCAGGGGGAGAGGGGAGGGAATAAGATTTTTTTTCAAAGGGGAAATCACAAAAGGGGAGAACATTTGAAATGTAAATAAAGAAAATATCTTTTAAAAAAGGGTGAAATGGGAAAAGAAAGCCTTAGTACATATAAACATAAGAATCTAGATTAGCTCTTCTGAAATCATAAAAAATTACACACCACTAAAACAGTCACTAAGCATAAAGGTTTACTAAAGAAAGAAATTCTAATCCATTTGGCAATTTCAACACTGCTTTCAATAGTTGATGTCAAATGTAGCGAGAAAGCCAGGAATGTTATAGAAGATTTGGACAATATCAACCAATTTACTTTAATTGAAATTCAGAGAACACTGCAACCTAGAACTGTTGAATATTTTTTCAAATGCATATGAAACATTTGAAACTATAGACCACATGTCAGGCAAATTTTAAATGGCCTTCATACATTTATAAGTAAAATAATGCACACAGTATGTTATCTCATTATAATGGACTTAAATTAGAAATTAATTTCAGACTAATAACTTTTAAACACCTGAATATTTGGAAAATAAAATGCATTCAAGTACCTCAGGATTTTAATAAAGAAACCATAGGGAAAATTGGGGAATGTGTTTGAAATAATGGCATTAAATATACAGCATAACAAAATTTGTGGGCTGTAAATTAAGCAAACCTTAAAGAGAAATATATTGCTTTAAGTGCTTAAGATAGAAAGAAACATTTGCAAATGATTACTTTGATTTCCAATCTATAAGACTAAGATACAGAGTAATTTAAGCCCAGAGTGAATAAAAAAGAAGGAAATAATAAAAATAAGATTGAAAGTCAATGAGATATAAAATTACCATCCAATAAAACCCAACAATGTCAAAACAGAACTGCAAAAGTTATTTCTTTGACATAATTAATGAAACAGATAAAATGCTTATAGGACTAGTTGAGTAGAAAGAAAACAACAGGAATTGCAGACATCAGTACTAAATAAGATACAAATACAGACAATAAGGAGATAATAAAAATGATTCTACTCCAATACATTCAATAACTGAGATGAATATGCCCAATTGTTTAAAGATATGCATTTTTTAAATATCACAAAAGAAATAAAAGTATCAACAGGCCTAGATGGAGTTGAGAAATTGAATTTGTAAGAAAACCTTTTCTAATCTCATAAACATATAATCAAGCTTTCATTTATTTAAGTTTGTATTGTCTAAATTAAAAGAATAATACCAAATTTATTCAGGGAATAAGAAAAAAAGAAATGTGTCACAATTCTCAAAGACAATTATCTTTAAACAAGTGCCAGAGAAAATATAATTGATACGTGCATCAATATTTTATAAACATAATATAAAATATTAACATAATGTCAGAGATTTCAACTTGAAAATATATAAAAGAATGACATGATATGGGAAACTGGGATTTAGTCTAGTATATAAAGTTGATTTAAAACATGAAAAACTAATGCAATTCATCATATTTATAAAACAGTAGTTTTAATCTCATAAATACAGAAAATATATAAAACTACAATCTTTAGAAAACTAGAAAGAGATTAAATGTTTTCAACTAAAGAAGAGTTTAATGTTCTATCCTATTAAGATTAGTATTAAAATTTTTCTCTCTAATATAGGGAATAACACAGTAATACTTTCTTTTACTACCTTTATAAGGAATTTCTTAGCATTCCTATCCAGTGCAGTAAGACAATACAAAATACTTAAAATCATAAATCTGTAAGTAAAGAAGTAAACCACTCAGTTACAGATAATTATAGGAAATCCTTAGGTGTGTGTGTGTATGTGTGTGTGTGTGTTACATGCAAGTGTAAATGTTTCTGTGGTGTGTATGTGTGTACAGAAACCAGAGGTCAGGTCATTTGTCTTCTATCAACTCTCTTCCTTAATTTTTCAGACAACTTTTCTCACTGAACCTGGAGATCACCAACTAGGTGATAGTGACTGGCTGGTGGATCTCTAGGATTCCTCCTGTTACTCGCCAGAGCTAGGATTATAGAGGCATATACCAGTCACTAAGGCCAGCTTTTATATAAGTGCTAGAAGGTCTGAACTCTGTACCTCATGCTAGCATAGCAGGTATTTTACTATCTGTGCTATCTTCCTAATCAAAAACCTCTAAATCTTAAAACAAACAAAAAAGTTTTAAAGTCAAAAGAAACAATATCAATAGTCAAAGATAGAATATGTTCTACACATTAACAATATACAACTCAAATTCCAAGATTATCAATAAACATTAAGTATTAAGATTAAATTTATCTAATATATGAAAAATACTGAAAAGCATCAAGTATTACTGAATGAAAATAAGAAAAATTGGATGTTTTGAAGATATATTTTTGTCCACATGAAATATTGAATATAAGATATCAACTTATATCATCAAAAAAGATAACACACTTCAAAGAACACTAATTTAAATAGTTACATATTTTCTAAAGAATTTAGGGCTGGAGAGATGGCTCAGTGGTTAAGAGCACTGACTGCTCTTCCAGAGGTCCTGAGTTGAATTCCCAGCAGCCACATAGTGGCTCACAACCATCTGTAATGAGGTCTAATGCCTTCTTCTGGTGTGTCTGAGGACAGCAACAGTGTACTCACATAAAATGAATAAATAAATCTTTAAAAAAAATTCTTTAAAAAATAAAGAATTTAATGTTTCTTCTCAAAACTATACAGAAAAAAGAATATGGAATAGTCAAAAGAATCATTTTTTAAAAAGAACAAGGTTGAATATACATAACAGAATTTCAAGGGTACATTCAGCAAGACTTTATAATATTAGATTCATCATAGACATGTGAGTGAATAGAAGCAAATAGAAAGATAGATTTTACACATTTATGGCCAATTAGGTGCGTAGTTTTTTTAACAACATTATTGAGGAAGTATGATGAAGAAAAGCTCATTTTTAATCATATGGTGCTAGAAATAACAGCTGTCCATAGGAAATCAATAGTTAGTAAAACTACTTGCCATACTTGTGAGCCAGCAATCTTTTCGCCAAGAATACCCTAATTAAATGAAAATAAGTGACCACATAGAGATATATCTACATGAATATGTATAAGAGTCCAGCTTATAATAAACTCAAACTAAAAACAATTCAGAAATCAATCAACTAATTACAAATTATAGAGTATATATAATATGGACAATTATAAATAATTCTATAGAATGAAACAACATTTTGCAAATAAGGACCAAAAATTGATAAAGACAATCAAAAATGATGAACATTAAAACAGTGTGCTAAACAAAACTATACTGACACAAAACAAAGATATACTGTCCAATCCAATTGAGTGGAGTTGCAGAAGAGGAGAAGTGGTCAATAATGATAGGAAATATATATTAGATGTGGAAAAGTATTGAATCTACAGGAACATGAGAAAAAGCAGGGGGTAACGAAAAGTTTATCATAGTATTAAATCAGTTAATCAATTATTGACATCAGACTGGGCACATAAGATGCACTTAGTTGGGAGCTAGAGAGATGGCTCGGAGATTAAGAGCACTGACTGCTCTTCTAGATGTTCTGAGTTCGATTCCTAGCAACCACATGATGGTTCACAACCATCTATAATGGGGTCTGATGCCCTCTTCTAGTGTGTCTGAAGAGAGTGACAGTGTACTCACATACTTAAGTGACCCCAAAAATTCCACCAGAGAAGTCCTAAACCCGTTAAACAATTTCAGCAAAGTAGCTGGATACAAAATTAACTCAAGCAAATCAGAGGCCTTCCTATACACAAAGAAGGATAAACAGGCTGTGAAAGAAATTAGAGAAACAGCACCCTTCACAATAGTCACAAATAATATAAAATACCTTGGTGTGACTCTAACTAAGCAAGTAAAAAAT
>NC_045030.1:53300268-53310788 GCF_008632895.1 Mastomys coucha | reverse complement strand
GGTAACCCAATCACAAAAGAACACACATGGTATGCATTCTCTGATAAGTGGATATTAGCCCAGAAGCTGGGAATACCTAAGATACAATCCACAAACCACAAGAAACTCAAGAAGAAGGAAGACAAACTGTGCATACTTCATTCCTTCTTAGAAGTGGGAACAAAATACTCATTGAAGGAGTTGTAGAGACTAACTATGGAGCAGAGACTAAAGGAAGGACAATCCATAGACTGTCTCACCTGGGGATCCTTGCCACATTCAATCACCAAACCCAGACACTATTGTGGATGCCAGCAAGTGCTAGTTGACAGGAACCTGATATAGCTGTCTCCTGAAAGGCTATGACAGTGCCTGACTTATACAGAAGTAGAGGCTCACAGCCATCCATTGGACTGAGTACAGGGTCCCCAATAAAGGAGCTAGAGAAAGGACCCAAGGAGCTGAAGGGTTTGTAGCCCCTTAGGATGAACAACAATATGAACTAACTAGTACCCTCAGAGCTCTCAGGGACTAAACCACCAACCAAAGAGTACACATGATTGGACTTATGGCTCCAGCAGCATATATATAGCAGAGGATGGCCAAGACAGTCATCAATGGGAGAAGAGGCCCTTGGCCCTGTAAAGTCTCTGTACTCCAGTGTAGGGGAGTGCCAGGGCCAGGAAGCAGGAAAGGGTGGGATGGTGAGCAGGAGGAGGGGAAGGGAACAGGGTATTTTTTTCCAGAGGGGAAGCCAGGAACCAGGATATCATTTGAAATATAAATAACAAAAATAATCTAATAAAAAGAGAACAAAGAAAAAATAGGAAGACAGGCGGATTTCTGAGTTCGAGGCCAGCCTGGCCTACAGAGTGAGTTCCAGGACAGTCAGGGCTATACAGAGAAACCCTGTCTCAAAAAACCAAAAGAAAAAAAAAGTTTTTTTTTTTCAAAAAAAAAAAAACGCACTTGGTTTACCATGTATAGCTTATAATTCAGGAAGGAGGATTTTGAAGAATATATGTCTTTAAATGATACAAAGAACTATCATACAGTGTTTGTAGGGATATAAGATAATTCAACTCAAGTATTGAGTATTTTCTCAAAAAAATTAATATACAGTTAGTATATACTACAACTCCCTCACTCCTGAATTAAAGCCTCTGCATGGAAAAGAGTGCGTTCATAGAAGCCATATTAAAAATAGAAAGAGAACAATGGCTCTCAATTACTGATTAGAAATACACAAACAGAAAATTTTCTGAGACACAGTAAGAGAAAATAGAACCAAGGATGGAATGACACAAACATGATAGCGTAAAAATTTTCAAGATTCTCTCAGTCGCTGAAACAAACAATGCAGAGTTAGTTCCTATTTAAATTTCATGTTCTACATCCTCTTTCTCCTAATACAATTGTCATCTGTGAATGATATGCTTTATGATCCTGAATTAAGTAGATTTCTTAGCAATGATACCAAAAGACAGAATTACAGAATTCTCAAATGATGTACTAGATTTACAAAAAAAAATTAATTACACTCTTCAAAAGACACAAGAATATGAAGGTTGAGTCACAAACTGGAAATAGTTATTCAGACTGCGTTAAAAAAACAAACAAACAATACTCTATTTTAAATGCCAGTTAAAATGATGGTCAAAACTTTAGGTGTATTACCAAAGATTGGAGGAAAATATGAGAAATGCTTAGCATCATTGTTTTCCAGTTAAATGCAAATTAAAGATGGAATAAAATGATGTATTAGTCAGCTTTAAAAATGAATGAAATTCTGATTCAACAGAGGAATTTAGAAATATGCTAAGTGAAATGAAATCACTAACAAAAAATAATATACTACATGATTTCACTATGAAAAATATACTTAATAGGCACTAATAGGAATAGAAGGTTTGGTAGTTACATAGACTTGGGAATTGGGATGATTTAGAGTAACACTTAAGTCCATGTTTTGGTTTTTGTTTTTGTTTTTTTAGTAATGATGCCAGCATTATTATTTTAAATTACAGGAATATAACTCTAGGGTTAGAGTTAGGGTTAGGGTTCGGGTTAGGGTTAGGGTTAGGGTTAGGGTTAGGGTTAGGGTTAGGGTTAGGGTTAAGGTTAGGGTTAGCAATTTAGCAATAGAATATGGCCCACCATAACCTTATTACTCTTCTGGAGCAAATATGTTACACACAGAGTGGGTGAGACAGGCAGTACTACAAATCTATAATAGCAATTCTAAAACTTGATTTATGCATTCTAAATGCTAAATTGTTTAGTATAGAAATAATCTATTTTTTTAAATATCCCTGAGGAAAATCATAAGAACCTTTCTTCTATGCTAAGTACTTTTATAAACATTTCAAATAAAAGATAAAGAAATTCTTTGAAAGATGGTAAAGTATGTACCATCTTTGGACCCTCCCAACATGACTAGAAAAATAACACAGAAACAAAACATTTATGAGTTCCTATTCAACAGAAATCTGTGATCCATATCTTCCATTTCTTAACTAGCATTTTAGCAATAGAATATGGCCTACCATAACCTTATCACTCCTCTAGAACAAATGTGTGCCACACAGAGTGTGTGAGACCGGCAGTACTACAAATGTATAATAGCAAGATCAGAGAAAGATCTACAAACTCTTGCAAACTTAAGTTATCATCTAAACAAGCTAAATGTCTCAGAGGTAAAAAAAAAAAGTATCAACAGAATAAAAATGAAAGAAATCAAAATGCATGTTGCACTATACAAGCAAATCTAAAGTGAAGATGTGTATCACTAAATACTTACTAAAGAAAAGAAAAAAAAATGTCCTATATAAAGAAACAGAAAACTGGATCTAAATAGAGAGAAGAAATAATAAAGTTATAGAAATAAATAAAATAAAAGCAGGAAGATAGCAGAGAAAAATAAAACAAAAAGTCCAGTATTTTAAAGAATGATAAAGGTGAAAATTTTCTAACAAGACTGACAACTAGAAAAAGATAAAAGGAGCCTATCGTTAATGTTATTAATAAAAGAGACATCATAGAAGGCCCTCTGGATATTTATAGGATAATAAGATGATGCTAAGAAAAAATTATAGCTGTAAACTCTTCAATTTGAAATAGAATAATTCTTTGCAAACCAAAAATCTATTCAGGTGAAATAGAGCACCTGAATAATTCTATAATTATTAAAGTAATCAGACCCCTAATTTAAAGATTCCCCCCTGAAGAAAACTATAGTTTCAGGTGGTTTCACTGGAGAACTTTACAAAATGTATAAAGAAAGAAAATCAACTATCCAATAGAGGGATTAACAATGCCCACTGAATTTTATGATCAAATAACGTTGATACCAAAGTCAGATAGAATTAGTAGTAAAATAAAATCGACAAATCAACTGTATATTGATAGACACATAATATCTTAAAATTAACATTGTAAACCTGTCAGTGCCAAAAATAAACTTTAGTACCATAGTAGGCTTTATTCAAGATAAGCAAGCTGGCTCAAAATATGTAATTCAAACAATATAATTTATCATAAGACCATACACCACCAGATTGAACACAACTGATAAAAATCAATCTTTCATAGTGAAAACATCTTAAACATTAAAATTGAAGATAATGATTTCAATGTAATAAATGCATCTTCAAAACATCTAACAACATAATTAATGGCAAAAGATTGGATATTTTTTCCTGTAAGTTTGAAATATGTGAGAAGTATGCTTCTTTTCTCAGCATTGATATTCAAGGTAATATTGACAAATTTGGAGACTGTGTTTAAGTAAGAATAGCAAATAAAATGCATAAAAACTAAAAAAAATTCTGAAACTAAATATTTATAGTTGGCATTTTTATCTATATGAAAATATCAAGTAATGTATAAAATTTGCCTTCTTTGAAAATACATTAAACAATGCATTAGAATACAATAGCAATACACAAAATCCAGTTCCCTTTCTACATATTAACAATGAACATGAGAAGTAACTTTTTAAAAGGTGGGTTGGTGAGATAGCTAAGCACATAAAGGTACTTGCTGCCAAAGCTAATGAACTGAGTTCAATTTAAGGAATCACACATAGGAGGAGAGAATTGACTGCCCCAAATTGTCTCCAATTTCACAACATGCTTCACAGCATGTACCTGCCTACAGACATACATACCCACTAGATGAATTTTTAAAATATTTAGACTGGTTATGAGGGATATATGTTAGTGATAGAGCACTGTGCCTAACAAGTGTGACAAGTCCTGGGTTCAATTCCCAGCATCAGAGAAAGGACTATATTGGACAACTGGCTTTGGATTCAACACATAAGCAGCTTGAAAAGTTGGACAAAACTGAAAAGTAATAATTTTGATTATTCTTGTTCACCTTCCAGAACTTGACAATAGGACACTATTACTGAGGCTACCTCATACTAGAATCATAGAAAAGCTGGCACTGACCTGGAAATTATATTCTTACTTACTAGCCTTCATAGAGCTGGAAGGTGTTATATATGCTACTGGAGGAGAAAAGTAACCATCAATCATACCCAATAATGACTGACTTGGCAAGACACACCCACTGGTGCAATTGTGGCAGGCTCATCATGGGAGTAACCCATCACTTTCTTGACTTTAAGTCCTGCTCCACAAAATGAAAACCATACCTGGTACCATTATTAGGTCAATAAACTGTGGCTAGACAGGCATAGGACCTAGGGGAGAACCTGACATTATTATTCTGTTAAATGAATATAGTATTAAACTGACTCCTAGTGACTTGCTGTTATACCCAAAGAATGGTGTATCTTTTATCTTCATCTGAGAAGCTTTATTATTATTATTATTATTATTATTATTATTATTATTATTATTATTATTTAGAGGTGGTGATTAACACAACTGGGTAAGGTATAGAGAATAAGAAACTGCAGAATTCTCAGCCCTAAACAAAACATCTATAACATGTCCTTTACTCTGAAGGCTTGGGGATCATTGTGGCAAATGAGGTGGAAAGGATCTAAGAGCCAGAATAAGTGGATTACTACAAGGAAAGATTGTCTTCTGGGCTTTGCAGTATGGTTGCTGCTTTGGTAACTGTTGGTTTGCTGTGAAGAAACACCATGACCAAGCAACTGTTACAAAGGAAAACATTTAATTGGGGATTGCTTACAGTTTCAGAGGTTTAATCCCTTGTCATCATGGTGGGAAGCATAGAAGCATAGGGAAGAGTTTTACATCTGAACCCACAGGCAGCAGGAAGAGACTCTGGACCTGGCATGGGCTTTTGAAACCTAATCCTTTACAAATATCCGAGCCTATGGGAACCATAGCTCTTATTCAAAGCCTACCGCTGCACATATGAAAACACAGTACTTGTGACATGGTGCAAAAGAGCAAGTGCAAAACCAGACCCGATCTCAGCATGGGAACAGGAGTTAGGCATGAACTATTACCCCTTGCCATGTAGCAATTTTCAATTGTTAGCTGCTGGGAGAGTGAGAGACAGTTTTCTCTAAGACTACCATCCAAGAATATTTGGGCCACAAAAAATTAGTAATAATTTTGATGGGTTAAAAAAAGACACAAAATTGAGTGGGTAGGAAAGGGGATGCATATGAAAAGAGTTGAATGAGGTAAATGCAATCAAAACCCATGTAAAACTCTCAAACAATAAAGAAGAAATTGAAATGGAAACCGGGGATAGATAGGTATGGAGGTACAGAGAATGGGGAAAGAAGTGGTAGAGGAGTGACACACACACAAAAAAATATACCATAATGAAGTCTATTACTTTATATGCTAATTAGAAATAAAATATTAAAACAAAAACAGCAACAACTTTTCCTGGATTCATCAAAAATCTAAGGTACTAGTATAAATTGTTATCACCAAACCTGAAGAAAGCGACACACTCAGTATATAGCAACTGCAATCAGTTTTACTAGAATAGAAAGCACTGTGACTATAAGGTGGTAGAAAAGTTGAAATGGTTAATTTGGAACAGTTATGGAGATGAGTGTGGATTAGAATGAGAATGAGAAACTAGGGGGATCCACTGTTTAGGAAGCCTCACAATTGTCTCTTTTTTGTTTTAGTTACATCCTATTGCTGTGGATTGATGCCTTAACTGGGGTCTGGGTTGCAGTTTTAGAGGATGCTTCATCAGAGCAGGGAGCATGGCAATAGGCAGGCAGGTGTGCTGCTGAGGCAGTAGCTAAGAATTTACATCCTAACCCATAAGTTGTAGGCACAGAGGACAAGACTGGGCCTGGTGTGGCATTTTAAAACGTCAAATCTTATCTCCAGTGACACACCTTCTCCAAGGCCAGACCTCTTCCTGTCTCTTTCCAAAGCAGTTCTACCAGCTAAGGACCGAGTGTTTAAATATATGAGCCTATGGAAGCCATTCTCATCCAAACTACACTTTCCCTTTTGGAATCCTACCACACACGCACACACACACACACAAAGAGGTCCTAGAATCCAAAGAAAATCTTATGACTTTGGGAAAAAAAGACTAGAAAAATCACCATTATTACGCATATCTAGAACATCCTACATAATATATCTACTTCTCAAGGTTTCTTAAAGCCATTAACAATAATTCTGAAACTTTATATCATCACAAAAAAGAGACTACCCCCCAAATTTCCAGCATCATCTAACCATCCTGTTTTACATAAAGCAACAGTATTCCAAAAGAGACAAGGGTTTATTTTAGGTTTTTAGAGGTACTTTTTTTTTTTAAGATGGGAATCTTAGTGTGTGGCCCAGGCTGACCACTTACATAAACTACAGGAGTCTTGAATTCTCAGAAATCTCCCTTGCTTCCACCCACCACACCTGACAGAAGGGTGAGAATTTTAAGAAAATTGATCAGCAATATTCTTTAGCCAAGGACAGCAATGGGGGGGGGAGCAGAATAGAAAATGGTCTCACTAGAGAAACTCTTAAAAAGATAACATCTCAGAGGCACAGGCCCATTAAAATAGATTCAATCAGAAAATTATAAATTGCCTCCTGCAAGGATGCAAGGGAGCAATAAGATTTGAATAGGAACAAAGTATGTTGTACACATACACACAACTATCACAGTGAAACCCCATTATTTTATATGATTAAGATAGGGTAATTAAAATTTCAATCTCCCTACCACCACTTCACACCTTATCATCACAGCAGGCTTCAGTACATTAGTGAATTACAATTGAAAGGGCTGAAGGCAAGACTATCTCTCCTTCATAGAGAAACTTAGTGCAACATCAACTGAGGAAATGAAAACAAGACCACTAGAAAAAGTGGAAGCTTGAAGCACCTATAATTGTGGGAGGGATTAAATACAACCAAATTTCCGGTGAGCTGAACATGAGTTCTCAGATTAGAGGATTAGTTACCTTAATTTCTTATAACAAATATGTACTGAGTATTCAACAAGAATTACAAAGTACACCAAAAGTCAAGAAAAACCACAGTCTGAAGAAACAATATAAGCATCAGAACAATACTCATATGTACTAATGATTTGGGACTTTTCAGAGAGGAATTTTAAAGTAAGTTTAGGATTTAATGAAAAAGTAAGCAACATGTAGGAGGAGATGAGTAATATAGTCAGAGTGATGGGAATTCAAACTAAGAATGTTTTAAATGCCCTTTAAAATGAAAATGAGGAATGCTTTTAATGGGTTCATTAGTGGAATCAACAGAGCTCAGGAACTGAAAGTTACTTTACTGGTAGGTCTATAGACATTTTTCAAACCTGAGCACAAAGAGAAAAGACATTAAAAACAAAGAACCAAGAACTGTGAAAAATCTCTACATAATGTATTACATGCAAATAAGAAAATATAGAGAAGAAGTATTAGAAGTATTCATTACAGGTAACGTTCCAAAAAAAAATCAATGTTAGACACTAAGACATGGATGTAGGATTTTCAGAATAAAGTTAGCGATTCAAATATTCAAAATATCATGTAAATATATCATGTTCAAGTGTAGAAATCAGAGATAACAATACCCTTTTCAAAGAAGCCCAGAGTAAATCAATTTTGCTTATAAAAGCACACAAATATAAATCACAATGAACTTCTTTTCTGCAATTGTGAAAGAGAGTGAAGGAAAAACCCACCAACACTAAATTGAATTCTTAATAAAATTCTTTTTCCAAAAGGAAGGAACTGAAGATTTTCTAAGATGGAGACAAGAAGCATTTTATGCCAGGAAAACCTTTCTACAAGAAGTAGCCAAGGACTTCTTAAGGTAAAGAAGAATTGTAGTCAGAATCTCAACCTCCCCCTATTTTAAAATAATAGTGGACTAATTTTATAATCCTTAGATTATATAAATTTTAACTTTTATCTTGTTTTTTCTTTTTTTATTTATGGTTTAAAATTTCATAGTTGAATATAATATGTTTTGATTATTCTACCATTGTGAAACCTCTCACAACCTTACCTACTTTAACTATTAAAAAAAATATTTTATCTTTTGTGTATGAGTATTTTGCCAGCATGTATATTTGTACAAAACATATATACATAGTGCCCACAGAAGTTGGGAAAGGATATAGGATCCCCTGTAACCAGAGGTTCCAATGTTTATGAACCACCATGTAGGTGTTGGGACCCAAACTCAAACCCTTTGAAAATATGGCAAGTGTACTGTATCACTGAGCAATCAATTCAGCCCCTGCCCCTTTTGAAATTTTTGATTAAAGTATAAATAGCGATAATATATAAGGTAATATTAACATATGAATAAGTGAAATAATAAACAATATTGTCCTAATGAACCAAAGAAAATAATTTGAAATACATAGTTATGAGGTACTTTTACTAATGATAACAAATAATCATATTTACAGGTAGACCTAAATTAATTAAAATACATCCATAAAGGCCTGTAATTATGTCTGACAATTTTTGAGAAATTCATAATTGGTACTCTAGCAGTTGAGCTAAAAATGGAATCATATAAAATGATCAGTTAGGATCAAAGTGGGCAGAAAGGTATCTCTTACAACAAACAAAAAATATAGATATGGTCAACATGAATCTAAATGTATCAACAATAATTCTTAATGCCATAGATAAAAATGCAGCACTAAAGACAAATAAGACCTGACCAGTGTTTAATAAAACTTTTCCAGAAAAGATAAAATATTGTCTTAGTTCTGGTTTCACTGCTGTAAAGAGACATCATGATCAATGCAACTCTTATAACATTTAATTGGGGCTAGCTTACAGGTTCAGAGGTTTAGTCCATTATCATCACAGTGGGAAACATGCTAGTGGGCAGGTAGACATGGTGCTGAAAGGATCTTAGAATTCTATATATTGATCCACAGGCAGCAGCAGGAGAATGTGTACCTTACTAGGTGTAGCTTGAGCATATAAGAACTCAAACCCTACCTCCACAGTGACACACTTCCTCCAACAAGGAGACTCCTCCTAATAGTGCCACCTCCAATGGCCAAACATTCAAGCACATGAGTCTATGGGGGCCATACCTGTTCAAACCACCACAAATATGTTTTTTAAAAGATGAAGAAAGATATACCACACTAGCACTAGTATTATTATAAACAAAACTGACTTTGTAACAGGGGAATTATATTAGTGATAAAGATAAATTAAGCAGCCAGAAAGTCAGAAAGGATAAAGATTATCTCAACAACACTATATTTAACCTCATACCAGAATTCACATTCTTCTCAAATATACATGGAACATTAATTAAGATAAGCCATATTTTGGGGCATTAAAAAAGATGTACATCTATAGATGAATGGATAAATTGCGGTACATCTAAACAGCAGAATATGATTCAGTATGAAAAGGAAATGAGCCATTAAGTCATGAAAAGACCTAATGAAAACATAAATGTATATTACTAATTGAAAGAACCAATTTTAGAAAGAGCATAGAGTGTGCTTTCAACAATACAGTTTTCTTACAAACTACAAAGATAGTAAAAAATAAAAGCATCAGTGGACATTAATACATAGAAGGATTAATAAACAGGAGAACACAAGGCAATTTTAAGGCTATGAATATATACGACATATCACCATCATCATGAAGAATACATATTATTCATTAAATAATAGTCCAAACTCATAGAATCTAGAAAACTAACAATAAACCCTAATGTAAAGTAGTAGTGACAGATACACATAAGTTTATCACTTACAACAAATATACTACCAGAGTAGAGAAAATTGACAATGGGAATAGGTTTTTAACATATGTGGTTAAGAAGTGTGTCAAAAAATCTCTGTAACTCATTTTAATTTTTCTATGAAGTTATGAGTTGTCTTAAAATGATTTTAAATATAAATACCTTAACAATTTTAAAATATTTGAAGTCACACATAATATATCATTAGATGGTAATGAAATTAACCTAGGAATCAATAACAAAATCATTGCTTAAAATCTCAAATATTTGACATTTTAAAATTGACTTTTACATAATTTATGGGCCAATGAACACATCTAAAGATAATTTTAAAATAGTTTTTTTTTCCTTTTTTTTTTTATTTTAGAT
>NC_045030.1:53293593-53299488 GCF_008632895.1 Mastomys coucha | reverse complement strand
TTATTTGGTTGTCTGGAGTCTAACTTCTTGAGTTCTTTGTATACCTTGGATATTAGCCCTCTATCATAAAATAGTTTTAATTAAACAAAAAGAAAAACCTCTACCGTTAAAATTTGTGGCAAACAACAAAAACAAGCCAAAAGGAAAACAGACAGCATTAAATACATAAACTGGAAAACTATAAACTTCTAAAATGAAAAGTGCAGACATCCAACATGGGGAACTGTAAAATAAACAACCAAGGCAATCAGAAGAAATTAAATAATTTTAAAAATTAAATGAAAGGGGACTAAGAAATTTAAAGGAATTAGGAAGGGAAAAGGGAAGGAATAAAATAAGGTCACATGACATGAAGAGAGGGGCCTATTTGAGAGAAGGAAAAAGACCTACAAGAAGGGGAAAAACAGTGGTAGTGAAGAGGAACAAATAAGGAGGATGTATTAAGTAATAGTTCCATGTTCTTAATATGGATTTCAGAACTTCACAATGAAACACATTACTTGGCATACTAATGTAAAATTAATTTTAATAATTGAGTACAAAATGATTGTAACAGTAGAAAAGCAATAGAAAAAATCAATTAAATCAAAGACAATTCTTTTTAATTATATTTGACTTGGGTTTCTGTTGCTGTGAAGAGACACCGTGACCAAGGCAACTCTTACAAGGGAAAACGTTTAATTGGGGTTGGCCTACAGGTTTTTTTGTTTTTGTTTTTTTTTGTATTTTTTTTATAAGTGATAGCAAAATTTTATTGTAAAATGGGAAATTGGTATATAAAAAAGGGTAAAAAAGAGGGAGACGGGGTGGGGAATGGATAAATGCAGACAGGCTTTGCAGAGTGGAAGGAAAATGGGTCCTAGAGGATATGGACCCTATGAGGGCCCAAGATAGAATCTTACAGGGTGTGGGGTGGGGTGAAATTTCATTTTAGGTGCCAGGGTCCAACAACTGGCTGGATAGGTTTTGAGGTTCAGCCCATTATCATCAAAGAGGGAAGCATAGCTTCATCTAGGCAGACATGATACTGAAGAAGGATCTGAGTGTCCTGCATCTTGATCTGGCTGCAGTCAGGAGAAAGACTGTCCCATGGGCAGCTAGAAGGATGGTCTCAAACCCCAACAACACAGTGACACACTTCCTCCAACAAGGCCACGCCTACTACAAAAGGCCAAAACTCCTAATAGTACAACTCCCTGGGCCAATCATAGCCAGACTACCACGAATTATATTTATTTTGAAATTTTGATTAAAGAATAGAGTTATTGAGATCATATTCCCCTCCCACTATTCACCCCTCTCACCCCTAAGGACACCCTTCTTCTCAACTAGCTCTCCCCCATTCCTATGCCTTTTTCCATCTTTGCTGCTGATATTCAGGTCTGGTTCAGGTAGCCACAGCGGCTGCATGTTTATGATTAGAACAGCAGCAATGTGATATCCAGAAAGTAGTGCTTCATAGAGCTCCTCTCCTATCTCCAACTACTTGTGAATGATTCTGTGTTACATAAGCACATTTCCATTAAAGTACACTCATTCATTGAGCATACTCTTTCATCCTCCTTTTCATTCTCCCTCATATTAGCCCCCTTTGTTCCCATATAGAGTTTTCTTCTATGCACATGACATATATGCATATATAATTTAATATAAATATGAAACCTAGAAACCATAAATGAGAGAAAACACATACTTGTCTTTTAGAGGCAGGCCTAATTACATACAGTTATTTCCTACAAACAATATGTCTGTTCTTCATAGCAGAAGAAATCCTCGTGGGTCTTTACCAAGTTTTCTTCATCTATTTTTCTACTGTTGGATTATCTAGGTTGGTTCCATAACTCTGCTATCTCTATAGTTTGTGTTGTTATATTACACACATGCACACACGCACACACACAACCTACTGTGTCTATGTAGTGTTGTGCATATATACTTGTATTTAGGCGTGAGTATTTAAGGTTGATTTCTGCTCAGGGCTCCTTACCATGAAAAATATGATTCTCCTTCACACAGAAGCCACTGATTACTGGAGATCTTTATCTAGGGGTGAGGTCTATGTGAAATTTCCTCTATCTACATTGTCTTGTCAACTGATATTGTCATTATGCAAGTCTTGTTTCTGTAAGCATATTGCTGAGAATTTGATGGTTGCAGCATCTCTGTAAAATATCTAGAAGACATTATCTAGCAGGAAACATCCTGGTCCTCTGGCTCTTACAAACTTTCTGACCCATCCTCCATGATTTTTCCTGAACCTTACATTTAGGGGTTACAGTGTAGATGTACCAATCAGGGCTGCCCATCCTCCATGGTCAGCTGTTCTCTGTGTTTTGACCAGTTGTGGGTTTCTGTAATGGTCTCTGCTGCAAAAAGAAGCTTATTTGATGAAGAGCAAGAGCTACATATGTTGGTGAGTAGAAATGTAAGTATTTAGAAGGCTGTTAGAAAGTATAGTGGTTTAGGAAATTATAGCAATGGGGTCTCATGTAGGGTCTATGACTTTTATGGCCCCAAATATTTGGCTAGGTTTATAAGGCTTGGCATAAATTCCCTCCTATTGAAACAACATTAAGTCCAATTATACAGCTGTTGGTTACCCTCAAGATAAAATTGTCACTAGTGAGCAACTAGAGATAACATACCAAGCTGGTCATTTGCTGTGGTTTATAAGATTTACAGCTGGTTTGGGCTATTGACTTCTTTTCTCACTTGGCATCTGGCATAGCACCTTCTGATGTTATGAGAGCTAATCCTCAGAGAAGAAACTTCCAAATCAGTACCAGCCTCATTCTTCCAAGTTCTGTTTTATAATTTTTTGTGGTATTGTCAGCAGCAGAGTCTTACCTTCAAGTTCAAGGATGCACTATGGGTAATAGCAATAGATTATGTTATTTAGAAAACCTCTTGGACACCAACAACCAATAACTTAAAAGGAGATTTTCTCATGCCTGGCACTGGGGTTATTTTATATAGTCTGTCTCTTAGGGAGGAATTATCACTCCCTTGGCATAAAACATAATTTCATTATAAAAAGTAAGCTTATAAAATAACATGCTTTTATTTGATTTTCTCAAAAATCCTGTTTTATTTACAAGCCCTTCCTTCTTCTCCCTCTGTATTACCTTTCCTATCTCACTCCCTTCATTAAGTAAGCTTATAAAATAATATGCTTTTATTTGACTTTCTCAAAAATCCTTAGTTTTATTTATATACCCTTCTTCATTCTTCCTCTGTATTACCCTTCCTGTCTCACTCCCTCCATCTATCCTCTAAATTGTTAAAAACAAGTAATATTAAAAACTCCATTGCCAGTTTCACCAACAACAATATTATATACACAATATTCCAATGCCAGAAATCAAATAGAAGTTATCATTGCTGATTCCAAGTACAGTAAAGAAATAATAAATAAATAATTGAACAAAATCTATACTTGAATATTTTATAACTTTGATTAAGATGAAAAATACAAGCTACAAAAACTCAAAGAAAACAAATGTTGTCTAAATAGAAGTAGATAGCATAAATAACCCTATATGTATTAAATCAATCATTTTCAATCTTCTAAAATAGATATATTGGTCTTAGTTTCATCTATGAGTTGTTTCAAATATTTAAAGACTGATAAGTATCAATTTGCCACAATCATTTTCCAGAAAACCAAATCAGCGAGAATACTATCCTATGAGGCTAGAATTATCTTCACATGAAAATAATATTATGAGAAAGGAAACCTCAGAAGTCAATATTTCAATGAAAATAAACTATGAAGTTACCATCAAAAATAAAATTGTACATATGAATTGTAAAAATAATTAGACATTATTAACAAGGGGGGTTAACCACATGTTTGTGAGGCTAGTTCAATACCTGAAAATTGGTTATTATAATCCTTCACATTCAAAGCTAAACAGATAAATTATATGACTACATAAACAAAGGTCTCCTGAGAAAACTTAAATTCCTACTCATGGTCAAATCCATAAACTAGGAGAAGAGCAGAAAGTCATTCAACATGATAAAAATTCATAAAAGAAAACTCCATACAACACCATGCTTAAAAGTGTTAAACTGCATGTTTTTCCCATAAAATCATCATTGTATGTATACATGATTTCCCCCTAAAGTCATGATTGTAGATAGATTGTAGATAGAATCAGTGTATCTGATTTTATATTGCTGTCCTTGATCCACTTGGACTTGAACTTTGTGCAAGGTAACAAATATGACAAAAATTTTCATTTTCTACCTACCAACTACCAATTAGACCAGCACCATTTATTGAAGATGCTTTCTTTTATCCATTGTATATTTTTGGCTTCTTTGTCAAAGATCAAAGATAGATAGATAGATAGATAGATAGATAGATAGATAGATAGATAGAACAATCTATATATATATATAAAGTCATATATATGTTATATATAACATATATATAATATATAAAGTTCCTTGAACAAACTAGTATTTCAAATGTACAGAACAGACTATACAAATCTGCTTTGCTCTATATTGTTAATGAACAATTGGATTTTTTTTTTTTTAAAAAAAGTACAATACCCCATTTTTTGTTTGCGTTGTTTGGGTTTTTGGAGGTTAGCTTCTTGAGTTCTTTATATATCTTGGCTATTAGCCTTCTATCGGATGTGGGATGAGTGAAGTTTTTTTTTTTTTTCCCAATCCATAGGTCCTAATGACTATGTCCTTTGCCTTACAGAAGCTTTTCAGTTTCATGGGGTCCAATTCATCAATTCTTGATCTTAGAACCTGAGCCATTGGAGTTCTGTTTAGGAAATCCCTCCCCAGGACCCCCACCTATACCAATGAATTTGAGGCTCTTTCCCACTTCTTTTCTATTAGAATCAGTGTATCTGGTTTTATATTGCTGTCCTTGATCCACTTAGACTTGAACTTTGTGCAAGCAACAAATATGACAAAACTTTTCATTTTCTACATACCAACTACCAGTTAGACCAGCACCATTTATTGAAGATGTTTTCTTTATCCATTGTATATTTTTTGGCTTCTTTGTCAAAGATCAAGTGTCCATAAGTGTGTGGTTTTCTTTCTGGGTCTACAATTCTATTCCATTGATCAACCTGTCTGCCTCTGTACCAATATAATGCAATTTTTATCACTATTGCTCTGTAGCTTGAGTTCAGAGATGGTGATTCCCTTAGTAGTTTCTTTATTGTTAAGAATTGTTTTCACTAATGTCATCCCCATTGGGTCCTGGGAGCTTCGTAGGTGAGAAAGAACTTGTGGAGACCATATCCAGAGGTTAGGCATGGCCACTGGTTCGGGGATGGGGCCATCCACCCTTCTCAAAAATTTTAACCCAAAATTGCTCCTGTCTAAAGGAAAGAGCAGGGGGAAAGAGTGGAGTAGAGACTGAAGGAAGGGCCATCCAGAGACTGCTCTACCTGGGGATCCTTCCCTATGTAGCCACCAAACCCAGTCACTTTACTGATGCCAAGAAGAGCTTGCTGACAGGAGCTTTATATAGCTGTCTCCAGAGGGGCTCTGACAGAGCCTTACTGATACAGATGTGGATGCTTGCAACCAACCCTCGGACTGAGAATGGGGACCCCAATGGAGGAGTTAGGGGAAGGACTGAATGAGCTGATGGGGTTTGCAACCCCATATGAAGAACAACAATATGAACCAACCAGAACCCCCAGAACTCCCAGGGACTAAACCACCAACCATGGTTTCAGCTGCATATGTAGTAGAGGATGGCCTTACCTGGCATCAATGAGATAGGAAGCCATTTTTCCTGTGAAGCCTTGATGCCCCATTGTAGGGGAATGTCGGGGCGGGGAGGCAGGAGTGGGTGGATGGGTGAGGGAGCACCTTCATAGATACAGGGTGGAGGGAGGGTGGGCTAGGGGG
>NC_045030.1:53284017-53293452 GCF_008632895.1 Mastomys coucha | reverse complement strand
TGTAGACCAGGCTGGCCTCGAACTCAGAAATCTGCCTGCCTCTGCCTCCCAAGTGCTGGGATTAATGGGTCCATTTTTGTGAGCACTCCATAGCCTCAGTAATAGTGTCAGGCCTTGGGGCCTCCCCTTGAGCTGGATCCCACTTTGGGTCTGTCACTAGACCTTCTTTTCCTCAGGCTCCTCTCCATTTCCATCCCTGTAGTAATTCTTTCAGACAGGAAGAATTATGGGTCAGAGTTTTGACTGTGGTATGACAACCCCATCCCTCATTTGATGCTCTGTCCTTCTGCTTGGGGTTGCTTCTACAAGTTCCATCTCCCCAATGTAGGGCATTTCATCTAATGACCCTCTCTTTGATTCCTGAGAGTCTCTCACCTCCCAGGTCTCTGGAGCATTCTGGAGGATCTCCCAACTTCCTACTTCCCAAAGTTGCATGTTTCCATTCTTTCTGCTGGCCCTCAAGGATTTCAATCCTTTTCTCTACCTAATACCCATTCATGTTCCCCTCTCTGCCCCCAAATTCCCTTTCCAACGCAGGTCCTTCCCTCCGCCCCTTGTTGTTGCTTTCTTCTCCTTCCCAAGTGGCGCTGACGCAGTCTCACTTGGGTCCTCCAGGTTGTTGAACTTTTTGAGTTCTGTGGGCTGTATCTTGGGTATTCGGGCATTTTTTATTTTTTTGTCAAATATCCACTTATTAGTGAGTACATTATGACTGCCCTCTGAAAGACCCAACAAGCAGCTGAAAGAGTCAGATGCAGATATTTGCACCCAACCAATGGACAGAAGTAGTTGAATTAGGGGAAATCTGGAAGAAGCTGAGGAGGAGGGTGACCCTGTAGGAGGATCAGCAGTCTCAACTAACCTGGACCCCTGAGATCTCTCACATACTGGAACACCACCCAGGCAGCATACAGCAGCTGATATGAGGCCCCCAACACTTATGCAACAGAGGACTACTGGGTCTGGGTTTAATCATAGAAGATGCACCTAACCCTCAAAAGACTGGAGTCCCCAGGGTGTTTAGAGGTCTGGTGTGGTGGGGGTGAGGGTGGGCACATCCTCGTGGAGATGGGGGAGTGGGAAGGAAGTATGGGATGTGGAACAGTCGAGTGTGGACCAAGAGTGGAATAAAGTCTGGAGTTTAAAATAAATAAATGCATTTTTAAAAAATGATTAAAAAATAAGTTATTTGTTCTGAAAAGCAAAGAAAAAAAGAATTGTTTTCACTATCCTGGGTTTTTTGTTTTGCCATATGAAATTGAGAATTGCTGTTTCCCATACCTTTGAAGAATTGTGTTAGAATTTTGATGGGGATTGCACTGAATCTGTAGATAGCTTTTTGGTTGGATGGCCATTTTTACTATGTTAATCCTACCAATCCATGAGCATGGGAGATCTCTCCATTTTCTGAGATCTTCTATTTCTTTCTTGAGAGACTTGAAGTTCTTGTCATACAGATCTTTCACTTGTTTGGTTAAGAGTCACACCAATGTATTTTATATTATTTGTGACTATCATGGAGGGTGTCATTTCCCTACTTTTTTTTTTCTAAGCCTGTTTATCATTTGTATAAAGGAAGGCTATTTATTTATTTGAGTTAATTTTATAACCAGACACGTTGCTGAAGTTGTTTATCAACTGTAAAAGTTCTCCAATAGAATTTTTGGGGTTGCTTATGCATACTATTATACCATCTGCAAATAATGATACCTTGACATCTTCTTTGTCAATTTGTATTCCTTTCACCTCCTTTTGTTGTCTAAATGCTCTAGCTAGATACAGGAAGAATGGATACAGGGAGAGTGGGCATCCTAGTCTTGTCCCTGATTTTAATGGGATTGCTTCAAATATCTCTCCATTGAATATGATATCAGCTGTTGGTTTGTTGTATATTGCTTTTCTTCTGTTTAAGTATGGGCCTTGAATAAACAACAATATGAAATAACTAGTACCTTAAGAGCTCCTAGGGACTAAACCATCAACCAAAGAGCACATATGGTGGGACTAATGGCTCCAGCAGCATATGTATAGCAGAGGATGGCCTAGTCAGTCATCAATGGGAGGAGAGGGACTTGGTTCTGTGAAGGTTCTATGCCCCAGTGTAGGGGAATGCCAGGGCCAGGAAGCAGGAGAGGGTGGGTTGGTGAGAAGAGGGAGAGGAGAGGAAACAGGGTTTCTCTTTTTGTTTTTGTTTTTGTTTTTGTTATTTTTTAGAGGGGTAACCAGGAGAGGAGATATCACTTGAAATGTAAATAAAGAAAATATCTAATAAAAAAATTATGGGCCTTGAATTCCTTATCTCTGCAACATTTTTAACATGAAGGGGTGTTGTATTTTGTCAAATGCTTTTACAGCATCTAATGGGATGATCATGTGATTTTTTTTTTGTCTTTGAATTTGTTTATATACTGGATTATGTTTGTTGAACCATCCCTGCATTACTAGGATGAAGCCTACTTGATTGTGGAGAATGATGCTTTTGATGTGTTCTTGGATTTAGTTACCTAGAATTTTATTGAGTATTTTTGCATCAATATTCATAAGCAAAATTGGTCTAAATTTCCCTTTTTGGTTGGGTCTTTGTGTGGTTTAGGTATCAGAGTAATTGTGGCTTCATAGAATGAATTGGGTAGTGTTCCTTCTGTTTCTATTTTATGGAATAATTTGAGGAGTATTGGTATTAGCTCTTCTTGGAAGGTCTGGTATAATTCTGCACTAAAGCCACCTGGCCCTGGGGTTTTTGTTGTTGTTGTTGTTGTTGTTGTTGTTGTTGTTGTTGTTGGGAGGTTTTTAATGACTTCTATTTCCATAGGGGATTTGGGCCTGTTTAGTTTATGTGCTCTCAATTTAACTTTGGTATATGGTATCTGTCTAGAAAAAAATATTCCATTTCATCTAGATTTTCCAGTTTTGTTAAGTATAGGCTTTTGTAGTAAGAGCTAATGATTTTTTTTTTAATTTCCTCAGTATCTGTTGTTATGTTTTTCTTTTCATTTCTGATTTTGTTAATTTTTATACTGTCTCTGTGCTCTTTATTTTGGCTAGGTGTTCATCTATCTTGTAGAGTTTCTCAAAGAACCAGGTTTTTGTTTTGTTGATTCTTTATATTCTCTTTGTTTCTTTTTGATTGATTTCAGCCCTGCATTTGACTATTTCCTGCCTTCTACTCCTCTTGGATGTGTTTGCTTCTTTTTGTTCTAGAGCTCTCAGGTGTGCTGTTAAGTTGTTCGTGTAAGATCTCACCAGTTTCTTTACCAGGGCACTTAGTGCTATGAACTTTTTTCTTAGCACTGCTTTCATTGTGTCCCATAAGTTTGGGTATGATGTGTCAACATTTTCACTAAATTTCAGAGAGTCTTTAATTTCTTTCTTTATTTCTTCCCTGACCAAATTATCATTGAATAGAGTTGTTTAGTTTTCATGTGTATGTGGGCTTTCTGTAATTTTTGCTGTTCTTGAATACCAGCCTTAGGTCACAGTGATCTGATAGGATGCATGGTATTATTTCAGTCTTCGTGTTATCGGTTAAGGGTTGTTTTGTGACCAGTTATATGGTAGATTTTGGAGAAGGTACCATGAGGTGCCGAGAAGAAGGTATATTCTTTTTTTTTTTTTTAGAGTGAAATGTTGTGTAGATATCTGTTGAATCCATTTGATTTAAAAACTCTATTAGTTTCACTGTGTCTCTGTTTAGTTTCTGTTTCTATGACCTGTCCATTGAGAAGAGTGGGGTGTTGAAGTCTCCCACTATTATTGTGTGAGGTTCAACATGTGTTTTGAGCTTTAGTAAAGTTTCTTTTAAGAATGTGGGGGCCCTTGCATTTGGGGTATAGATATTCAGAATTGAGACTTTCTCTTGGTGGATTTTTTCATTGATGGGTATGAAGAGTTTTTCCCTATCTCACTTGATAGCTTTTGGTTGAAAGTCTATTTTATTGGATATTAGGATGGCAACTCCATTATGCTTTTTGGGACCATTTGCTTGGAAGACTTCTAGACTTTTACTCGGAGGTAGTTTCTGTCTTGGTGAATTCACAGCAGAGTAATGGTGAATGGCTGAGAAGCAATAAAAGAAATGTTCAAAGTCCTTAGTCATCAGGGAATTACAAATCAAAACAACTCTGAGATTCCACCTTATATCAATCACAATGGCTAAGACCAAAAACTCAAGTGACAGCACATGTTGGTGAGGATGAGGAGCACTTCTCCATTGCTGGTGGGAGTGCAGAGTTGTGCAGCCAGTCTGGAAATCAATCTGGAGGTTCCTCAGAAAATTGGAAATAGATCTACCTGAAGACCCAGCTATACCACTCTTGGGCATATACCCAATAGATGCCCCACCATTCCACAGGGGCATTGCTTCACTATGTTCATAGCAGCCTTACTTGTGATAATCAGAAGCTTTATACAACTCAGATGTCCCACATGGAAGAATGATCCAGAAATTGTAGTTCATTTATACAATGGAATACTACTCAGCTCTTAAAAATTAGGACATTCTGAGTTTTGCCGGTAAATGGATAGAACTAGAAAATATCATCCTGAGTGAGGTAACTCAGACCCAAAAGGACATACATGGTATCCATCCACTAATAAGTGGATAGTTGACAAATAAAATACAGAATACCCAGGATACAATCCATAGAACTCAAGAAGGTTAATAAGCTGAAGGGCCCATGTGAGGATGCCTCAGTCCCACTTGGGAGGAAGAAGAAAACAATCATGGGGAGTAGAGAGAGGGATCAACCTGGGTGGAAATGGGGACAGGGAAGGAAAAAGGGGAACATGATCAGGTATTGTGAGGAGAGAGGACTGAAGCCCTGAAGGCCAGCAAAAAGAATGAAAACATGCAACTTCAGGATGTAGGAGGTTGGGGAGACCCTCCAGAATGTACCAGAGACCTGGAAGGTGAGTGACTCTCAGGATTCAAAGGGAGTGACCTTAAATGGAATGCCCTACAGTGGGGAGAGGGAACTTGTAGAGTCCATCTCCAATAGAAAGACAGGGCTTTAAGTGGAGGGATGAGGCTGTCATCCTACAGTTAAAAACTCTGACACAGAATTGTTCCTGTATAAAAGAATTGTAGACACAAAAAATGGAGAGAAGTCTGAGGAAAGGGAGGTCCAGTGACAGATCCCAACTGAGATCCATCTCAAGGGGAGGCTCCAAGGCCTGACACTATTACTGATACTGCAGTGTGCTTACAGACAGGAGCCCCAGCATGGCTGTCCTCAGAGAGGTCCAGCAAGCAGCTGACTGAGACAGATGCAGATACTTAAACCCAACCAATAGACTGATGAAGCTGGGGACCCCTCTGGTTGCGTTATAAAAAGACCCCATGGAGAAGGGAGGCCTGGCAGGGTGGGAAGTGGGATGGAGACATCCTCTTGGAGATGGGGGAGGAGGAGTGGGATGAGGAACTGGGGTGGTGGGGGACAGACCGGGAAAGGGATAACAATACAAACAAGTGACACATATAAATGTAAAAAATATAGGATGTGCATAGAAAAAATAAAAATACTGGCAAAAGAAACCAAAAACCATGAGAACATGTAAAACAATTTGTTCATAAATTCAACATTCAATGTTGTAAATAATACCAATTCTTCCCAACGTTCTCAACTCATGCCATCCCAAGCAAGCCAACCAAGATCCCAGCTGCTTTGCTTTTCGACAAACAACTAGTATTTCAATTATACAAAATATAATATCACCTTACAGCAGCTCACTGCTTTCCTATATATTTTGTCCATGAACAACTGAATTTTTTTAAAATGCAATCCATTTATAATAGCACTAAAAATGAAGAACGTACATAAATGCAATTTACACACTCATTTATTTTTTAATGTAAGTGAAAAGTGAAATGACCAAGGCAATACTGAAGAATAAAGTCAGAGGACTCACACTGATCAATGTCAAAACATAGTCTAAAGCTACAATGAGCAACACAATATGGAACTGGCAGAGCAACAGACACAGTACAATGGAGCAAAGTTAAAGAAAGACTCAACTAAATTTTTTCAAATGCACAAAACAATTTGATAAACTACACCCTTTCAGAAAATATTGCTGGAAAAATATCAATATGAACAAACATTTCTCTGGAGAATATGAAGACAGCACGTAAACACACAGCATGATGTGCAGAACAGGAGGTATCAAGTAAAGATAAATACATCAAAACCACAATAATTTATCACAGCACAATTATCAGAGTGGGGAAAAGAAAAGAGTAACATCAAATGCCAAAAATATGCAGAGCAATTCTATCGCTCATATGTTGCCAGTGGGGATACATAAAGTCATATATTAGCTCTGAAGAACAGTTAACTGGCTGGTGAGAGATCTTAGCAGGAAATTATCTAGGACCTACAACAGTACAACTGGGCATTTCTTCCAATGGAATGAAAACAAATTATCGGCTCAAAATCACTATATGTCCTCAAAGGTTTTCTGTTGCTTTGATAAACAACATGACCAAAAGCAACTTATGAGGAGGAAGGGTTTGTTTCAGCTTACAGGTTATAGACCATCATCCAGGAAGCCAGCGCAGGAGCTCAAAGCAGGAACCTGGAGGCAGAAACCATGCAGAGTTTTACTGATTTACTCACCTCCAATTTTAATACAGCCCAGGTCAATCTGCTTTGTGATAGTATGGCCTACAGAGGGTTAGGCGCTCCCACATCAATCAACAATCAAGAAAATCACACACACACACACACACACACACACACATACACACACACCCCTGAATACCCACAGACTAATTTGATGAAGGCACTTCTTCAGCTGGAGTTCTCTATTCCCATGTGTGTCTGTTTGATAACCAGATTAGCCATCATGCTACACAGTTGTTTATAGAGTTCAGCTTATAATATTACAAACTGAAAACAACCAAATGCCCTTCAACAGATAGGTGAAATACTATTCAGCAGTAAAAAGAGACAACATACTGTTGCATACAATAACCTGGATGTATTTCAAGAATATTGTACTGAATGAAAAACTTCAAACCCTAAAGGTAACATATGTACAATTCCACTTAACATTCTTGAAAATGCAAAATTATAACAGTAAAAAATTAATAACTAGAAGTGAAGAAGAGGGGGCAGTTGAGAAATGAAAGGCAGACTTATTTCTTTTCCTGTAAAGGGCAGCAGAGGTGATGCTGGTAGTGACGGACCTTTAGTGTATCTGTGCTCTATCAGTTTCAGTACCTTAGCTATGATATTACATTTTAGGCTTGCAAGGTGTTAGTGCTGTGAAAAATTAGTAGAAAGTGCACAGGATGTCTCTGCATCGGTTAGTTTCTCTCACTTGTTTTTTGAGAAAGCATCTTGCTATGTATCTCAAGATAGCCTTGACGCTTGATCCCCCCACCCTAGTCCGGCTACATCCTGAGTGCTGGAAGTACAGACATATATAATCCCCAGTCTCAGCAGTGACTCGTTTTTAAAAGGATTTATTTATGTTATGTATATAAGTGTTTTGCTTAAATGTGTGTGTGTGTGTGTGTGTGTGTGTGTGTGTGTGTGTGTGTGTGTTTGTGTGTACATTACATGAATGCCTGATGCCTGAGGAGATCAGAAGAGGGCATCAGGTCCCCTGGACCTGAAGTTACAGATGGTATGAGCCACCATGTAGATGATGGGAATTGAACCCTGGTCCTCTGAACAAGTGCTCTTAACCTCTGAGCCATCTGTCCAGCCCCTCAGCATTGAGTCTTATACTGAAAGTTCATCTACAATGGTCTCAAAATTTAAAAAAAAATGTTTAATTAATGATGAAATGTTTATTGAATATAATAATAGGCTATTTGTAGTTACCTCTTCCACAATTATCCCAGTGAAGTTGTGGGAAAAGATGTCTAATTGGTAGAGATTGAAAAATAGTGGGAAGAAAAAATACTGAATAAATTATTCCATCCAGTTGTATAGGGCATTTTCCTCCAAGTTGTAACATTCTCTCCAAATTGAAACATTTACTCCAGGGAGGGGATGCTCATGGGCCTCTAGGTAAACAAAACATCACATGCCCAGGAGAACAAAAACTAAGATTATTTTTATATTCATTTTTCCATACAACATATTTTGATCATGTTTCTCCTCTCCCAAACTTAGAATATTCTTCACTTCCTCCCATCCTCCCCCCTTCCCCTGCCACTACCTAGAAGAATAAAACAGTAAACAGTTACTGGGGGTGGAGACCCTGAACAGCCAAACCAGGAAAAGAAATACAGAGTTGCTTGCATGCTGCATAGAGAGTTCCAGGACTGCATTGCCACCTGTGTTGGTGAAGATTTTAGTAATGTAGCTGCCTTTAAGTTATCCCTGTTCCCCTATAAGTAACCCCTCACATATATTCCTGATAGTAACCCCAACAACAACAAAGAACTCTCTGTTCACCAAATTGGACATCGGTATAATTTCTACTGTGGTTCATGGTATCCCTTTCTGAGGTGAGTAAACATGTAGTTACATCTCCCCAGGGGGAGAAGGAAGGGGTGGTCTATCACTCAATGCCAGATTAACAGAGATTTACACTTCATACAGTGACGAAAAATTAAAAACCAAGTTGCTAGGAATGGGAGGTGTCTGGCCAAGTAAATTCCTTGTGATAGGGAATTATTCACACAAGTGCACTTGTGTGACCATAAGCAAGGGTGTCTGGGAGTGAAGATAGGAGGAGAGTGCAATAATTGAACTACAATAGCAATTTGTACACTTAAGGAAAAGAAGTTCAAGTGGCTTCAACATCTTTTAGGAAATAAGAATTTGTGCCACTGTATGGTGGAGGGTTAACATACTCTGAAAGGGGTCCTTTTTTCCAAGGGAGTGATGATGAAAATTATCTACAAATGGGGAAGAAACGGGAGAAAACCAATGCTAAAGCACATGAAGAACAGCTGAGTGTCCCAAGGACTAAGCTGACATCATAGTTTCTGACTGGTGGGTGTGCCAATATCTCACGTGCTGTCCCCTCCACCCACAAAGTTACAGATGAGGCTGGTGCAGTCTCATGTTTGAAAGGACCTAAAGCTGACGCTAAAGATTACAGATATGGCATTTGGAAGACCACGAGATAATGATAAACTCACTGCTAAATTCATTTGCCCCAAGATACTGATTGGATAGGAAATAAGTGAAAAAGGGGACACGTGCCTTATTTGCAGACTGAGAGCATATGTTGGGAGACTCAAGCTTTGTTGGCAGACTTGGCTCTCAGCGGAATTGGAGCTCAGCTCATTAAAGGCATTAAAGGTCTAGCTTTGCCTAGAGATGTTCAGTGACTGGAAATGGTTAGAATGCTGAAATCTACAGATCAGAGAAGTCAAACTATATGGGCAGTGTCTGTCATGGCACTCAGGCTACGAACAGGACTTGAAACATCAACAAAGTCTGTGAGCTGGTCTTTACAATAATTTTTTTTTTT
>NC_045030.1:53274746-53284007 GCF_008632895.1 Mastomys coucha | reverse complement strand
GACCAGGCTGGCCTTGAACTCAGAAATCTGCCTGCCTCTGCCTCCCCAGTGCTAGGATTAAAGGCGTGCACCACCACTGCCCTGCAAGATTTTTTAAAATGTCTACTTGTCTACAGGCTACTTGTCTACCAGGGAGCTGTGTATTTGGGCAGATTATTTTAGCTTCTCTTTATTTCTGCTTTATAAGGATGGCAAGAACATGTATCTCTGAGAACTGGTGTGACAGTTAAGTTAAATAAAATGTATATAAAATTTGTAATGATACCAGATACTTTAGAATAATTTCATGTGTTAACTGCCATTGTAATTATTAAAAAGATGTTATAGGAGTAAGCCCTGTTACATGGTTGCTGTCTATAAACCTCTATTAATATAAATATATAACACCAAATGAACCCAGCAGTATGTGTGTATAAGAATAGTATTTAAAGAATAAGAGGTCATGGTTTTGAGAAGGAGCCAAAGGGATGTGGGAGTAATTGGGGGTAATTACTTTAACTCTTCAGGAGGTCTCTTCAATCAGTGGAATTCACTTTTTCTCACTTCCTCATTATTTCACTTCATCTCACCCCTTTCATTCTATGTCCTTATTGATGTGTATCCTACATGATTTTTCTCTTTGATAACAAGTTGTTTCATCCCTATATTCAACTCAGCATTTTCCCAATTACTCTATACAACCAAGCCTCTTTCCTCTACACCAGTCGTTCTCAACCTTCCTAAGGCTTCAACCATTTAAGTTCCTCGTGTCGTGGTGATCCACAACATTAAAATTATTTCACTGCTACTTCATAACTGTAACTTTGGCAGTTATGAGTCAGAATGTAAATATCTGACATACAGTGTATTTGATATGCAACCCAAAAGGGGGTCGGGGCCCATAGCTTGAGAACCATTGATATATAAAGGACCACTATAGAGTCTATATCATTCCTTTGTAGCTTTCCAAAATCACTCTCCCTTTATTCTTTTTCATATCATCTATTTATTCATGGTATTCCTCTTATTTCTCATTCTTTCTGTCTTACCCTTTACTTAATATCATTCTTTTTTTCATTCTCTTACCAAATTACTTTATTATATATCATCTTCTCCTCCTTATTATACATCATCCTCTCCTATTATAACATGTTCTGTCATTCTCTTTTTTTACCTTGTCACCCTTCTCCTTACATCATCCTCTCCTCTTTATTCCCTATCACTCCTCCCCTTATCTCATGTCATATGCCCCTCTTAACTCCCTGGACCCTTCCTTCTTATCCTTTGTCATCCCCTCAGTTTTATTCTCCATCACCTGCTCCTCCTTACCCCATATCATCCTGTCTTCTTAATTCATCACTCTCACTCCCCTTTATCCCATGCCATATCCCCTTCACTATGTATCATGCTTCCCTCTTACCCTAGATTATTCCCTTGTCTTTATAAACTATTATCTATTCTCTTTATTTCATATCACACTTTCTTTATACATCACTCTTTATCGCATGTCATGCTCTCTTGTTTTTCCGCTATCTTTTCCTTTTATCCTTTATCCTTTTATCTACAATAACCCCACAGGTATCAGGTACCTTGTTACCTTTTTTCCTTTGTTACCCATCATCCTTGCATTTTATGTGGTCATCTCCTCTTCCATATTCTTGATCATCCCCCTATCCCCTGTCATCCTATCTTCTTTATTTTCTATTGCCCTACTTTCATACACCATATCACTCCCTCTTCTTTACCTTTTATAATGTATTCCCTTTATCCCATGCCACCCCTTTCTCTTTATCACCTCTTACCTTTATATCATGTCATCCCCTTTTTATTACCCATCATCTTTCCCTATTATGCCATATCATCCCTTTTCTCTATTCCCTGTCACTCCTGCTAAGCAATGTCATCCCCTCTTCTTTGTTCTCCACAACTCTTTCTCCTTACCCCAAATGAGCCCATCTTCTTTATACACTGTCTATCCCCTTTATCCCTTGCCACTTCTCCTCCTTATTCACCATTACCTTTCCCCTTTATCCCATGCCATTACTCTTCTCTATCCACATGCACCCCTTCCCCCTATATCATGTCATCATGTCCTCTTTATTGCCTGTCACTATTTCCTATTAGGCCATGTCATTCCCCTCTTCTTTATTCCTTGTCACCCAGTTATTCAGTGTCATCCCCACTGTTTTATTCCCCATCCCCACTCTTTACCCCATACCATCCCTTCTTTACTCAACCCTCCTTTCTCTCCTTTAATTTATGCCATCTCCTTTTGATTCCCCATCACCCTTCTCCCTTCCCCCATATCATTCCCTCCTCTTCATCCAGCATTATCACTCCCACTTATTTCATATATCTTCTTTATACCCCTTAACTCTCTTTATCCCACTTCATGCTCCTTCTTTATTCCCCATCACCCCTTATTTCATATTACCCACTCCCCCTTTTTATTCCACATCCCCTCTCTCTTTTATATTATGCTATCTCTTCTTCATTTCATATCAACCCCTCCCCTTTATTCATCTTTCTTGTCTTAATTCCAGCTTCAGATCTTCACATGGAGCTTCCCAAATTATGCGCCCCCCAAATAGTAAGTGAAATAAACCACACTATACACCATGAATATGCTGCTGTCACAACACAGATGTTTATTAATGATGAAATGCCAGAGAAGTTTGAACAATCACAAATCTTCGAGCTCTGTGGTTGTTACCCATTGTATGAACAGTTTCTATCCCTCAATACAATACACTCTTCATTCTAAGGACCTTAGCTGTTGTTACCCATAAATATCAGTTATAATTTGGATGTCATACACAACCCATATCAGTGTTTTACCAGAGCAAGTCCCGCAAATTTGTACTGTCCTGCATAGAGGATCTACAGAGACGATAAATAAGAGTGTTTGTAATCAGGTGATTTTAACTACTTGGAACTATGTGTCTGTGCCTAACTAGTTGTTTTGCTGGCAGCAGGGGTGTGAACACCAGCTGTCTTTAAAACAGGTCCAGGACTAAAATCTAATTTTTTTCCTCTAACTTTTGACCCCAGAAAAGCTAGTTAGGCTTACACTTGAGGCTTCCCTGTTGGCATGTCCTGAGCAAAACTGCACAGAATTTTTTGGAGTAGCTGTTTGACGAGCCATTGGTCTAAATAATTTGAGGGGGAAAAAATTCTGAGGCGGTGGATTTGCTGCGGGGACACGGCTATGAGTTGATGTGACACAGTTTAGCATTAATTGTTTGTCAGCTGTCAATAGGTTGACCTAACGTTCTAACATGCCTCTTGAGGGCCTTTCCAGTGAGCTCTTGGGAAGAGGGTAGGAAAGTCAGGAAAGCATGCAATTCCCTTGTGGGGAGGGAAAGCACCTCGAGATTTGTGAGCTTCTCTGGGACAGATGTTTACCACAAATGTAACATCAATTAAAGGAAGGGGCTGCTGTAGTGAGAGGAAAGTCTAGATCAGGGGTAAAAGAGTAGGCAAGGTAGCACCAGGGAGCCTGGGCATGACACAGAAATACCTCTGCTTTTACCAGCTGAAGATACCAAGCATCCCCAGTAATGGGGCTGGCAGTGTGTGTGGAATTCTCATCCTGACCCGAGCATCAGGTGGAACTCCTTCTTATCCTTAGTTCTTTGTCTTCAAGACTCTTAACTGTTTCCTGTGACATTCCAGGTCTACCCCCACCCTTTTCCCCTGTCTGACAACTTATAGAAGGGAAAACATCTAAGGAAAGAAGCGGATGCCAAATTTGCCCTTCTTCCGGGGCACACGGGGAAGTGGCCGGCCTGCGTTGGGGTTGTTACCGGCTGCTCCTTCCTCCTTGTTACGGTAACTGGCAGTGCTGGTAGGCCCAACAGGCTCCTTAGAGGGACCTGGAAAATAATAACAATGTTAACTTCTTAGTTTTCTAGACTCCATACTTTGCAAATTGCTCAAGACACTAAAACCTAGTTTTGAGGTTCAAATACAGTACTAGGCAAAAGAAAGCAGGGCTGGGACTTCATTAAAATTGAGGTTTTCTTTAGAGTCTGAAATCCCATTAACTTCTGGATATTTTTCATGGTTTGGAATCTCTTCCTCATTTGAGGATTCATCATTTGGGACTTAATCAGCTGCTGGGATCTCTTCAAGATTGGGAACAACTTCTGAATCTTGGGGTTCATCATTATTTGGGGAATTTACATTATAGGGGATTCCATTAATGACCCAGGCTTCATCCTTACCTGGGATTTCATCAGCATCAGAGTCGGTATCCGAGTCGGTATCCGAGTCGGTATCTTCGTTGTTTGGAATCACATCAAGATAGGGAACTTCTGCAAGAACCAGATGGTCCTCGTCTTCAAAATCCGATTCATCTCCAAAGTCATAGTTCAGGTTATCATTCAAGACATCGTGCACATCTGGGGCTCCTTCGGGGTCTGAAACCACATGAAAATAAGGTAAGTCTTCAAAGTTTGGGGGCTCCATAAGTTCTGGGATTTCATCAAGTTCTAGAATATCCTCAAGAAGAGGTAGATCATCAAAATTTAGGGTGTCATCACCATCCTTACCATCTCCTTCCTCACCCTCACCATTATCTTCTTTATCAAACTCTGGTATGCCCTCAAGATATAGGCCATGAATATAAAGGTCTTACGGGATTTAAAGACCTTGAACTTCCCACAAAACAACTCACTCACTGAAATATACAAATACTAATGCTTCATTTGCAGACATAACAATCTTAGCAGGTTCACCTTCCTCAAGGGGCTTATCTTCAGCACAAATCTAGCTCTCTGTAAGGGTTTGGACTTCTACAAAGGATTGACCATTGGGAAGGGCCTGACCCTTAGAAGGGAACTGACCTTCATCAAAGGGCTGGCTCTGGGCAAGGATTGCAGCCTGGGCTTCAGCAGAGTTTTCCACTGGATCAGAAAGTAGAGCATCCTCTTCCATCTTTATGCGAGCACTCCTGAATGAGAAAAAGAATTGAAGTTAGTAAGTATGCCACAGAGTTTGTTAATATCAAGATAGTGTGAAACTTTAAGCCCTATATATTAAGCCAGGAAGTTAAAACTATACTCACTGGATCTTCCTCAGATTCCGGCGTCTGATAAAATCCAGGGCTTCAGGGCTGTACTTCCACACACGCTTAGCAACCTCCTTCTGAATATGGGGGGGCACCTAAAAGTAAAAGTAGTAATCTTAATTGCATATCCCTTTTTATTTAAACTGATCTTTATTAGGTATTCAGGACTGAAGGCACTGTGATCAGCAAATGGAGTATTTTCTAGTCTTGGTTATCCATGTGAAACTCTTCTCTTATTTTGTGAACAGGAGAATGTGTGGAAAAAGTGTATTCAAAAATCCCTATTTACCTGGAAGAGGATGTCCCAGTTATCAATCATGGCACGGACCACATTGACAGATGCGACATAGTGATCAATCCCCAGTTTAGTCTTCCTGGATTCCTTTTGGGCCACTTTCCCCTTCTTCAGGAGAGCAGTTCCAAACACCAAGGCCAAGTTGTTGGAAGTCATTCGGTTACCTAGAACCTAGGTAAAAAAGTGTGATCCACCTTGAGGGGGTACTAGAAGCTATGTAAATAGATGTATGATCTTTTTATTGTTGGATTTTCCCTCTTTACTCGCTTTACAAACATCTTATTTTCACTCTCCTTTCCCACATTTTTTTTTTTACCAGCTGTCCGTCAATGCCAATGGAGTCTTCACAGTTCTCAGTGATTTTATGCAGTGCTTTCAGCAGACGTTCAAGGGTATCGCTGTGGCAAGGTGGCAACAGGTAGATCAGAAGCTGCAGGGCAGAAACCTGATCCTTGGGCTTCAGAGCTAGAGGAAGGAAAATGGGGCTGGCTTAGAGGGCTAGCCTTGGCAGCAATCTAATAGCAAAAGAAAAAATATTTCTGCTTCCTGGTTGTTAGTGACTGGAAAAAAGTACTAGGGTAACATGCTTTTGCTTCCTTACAAAACACCTGAAAGAGATCACGGTCTGTAAAAGCAAAAAAGTGCCCTCCTCAACCTCAAAATTAAATCTCTATGGAGTCTGGGCTCTTCTAAGCCCTGAGGGCAAAGAACTACCAGAAGTTTAAGAGAAATTTCCAAGCAACAAATTTATAAGGGAACAGAGAGAGACACGAAAAAAGCAACCGGGAGAAGGTTTTATTAATGTTTTTATTTTCATTAACAAATAATGATTGTGTGTTCTAGAAAGATATATTTCATATACCCTAGCTTCATGGAGATTCTCTAGCCTGAGTTCTTTCATTATGTTCCACAGATCTGTATATTGGGTTTTTTTTCCCTTGCCCCAACCAATGGAAGGCAGAAAACTCACTTGCAGTCAGGAGGAAGGACATGTACAGATCATCAGGCAGCAGAGGCTCCTTCATCTCACGAAAAAACTCCTTGAGGAGTTCGGCCACATCATGGACATTCACTTTGGCATCCAGCCCCAAATCCAGGCCATTGTCAAATAGTGCACGGAGCTAAAAGAGGGGAAAGAAGATGTAAAATGTCTTCCTTGTCCATCATAGGCCGGGTCTTGAACAGTTCTTCAAGAAGTGACAGGCTTCAGTAAAGATAGCTGGCTATATAGTATATCTAAGGGTCTATAAAGAAGAGCTTACCCCACCCCACCCCTGACACACACACACACACTGTTAATCATGACATTACCCTAGGTGTATGAGAGAGTCCTTATTTCTATCTCTCTTTTCTTACCTAAAGAACATGTAAATATAATCAGTTTACCTCAAGCACCCTCCGCCAAGAGTACTCAACGGTGAAAATCCCCACAGATTTTAAGCCTGAAAGAAAAGACAAGAGATTCTGAGCATCTATGACCCCTGTTCCCCAATTATATTTCCCTTGTTCTCCCTAAGCATCTGCATCCCAGCTTTCAGTGGGATTATCAGGGGAATGCTACTCAAGCCTTCCATTCCAAAACTTCTTCCTCTCCCTTTCTAGAACATTCTTCTGTTTCGTTTTTTTTTTTCTTTAGTTGCCCCCTCCTTTGATTTAACCGTTTATGGCTTCCTTACCATGTCTCTCAATGAATTTGCAGCATGACTCTACAATCTGGGGGATTTGCTGAGCAATCGGGTTGAGACTCATCTTCCTCTTGGATTCCAGAAGCCGCTGTCCAATAGGCAATGAAAACTGGGAGAGCTGCAGGATCTGCAGCAGCAGGGCGCCGTTCTCCAGTTCAGCTGCGCTATCTGCAGAAATTGCACCCTGTGGGAAAAACCAGACAAGCTTGAAATGGAGGAGAAGGAGCAAGCACTGGGACACTCCTTAGTGGTTGCTGAGTGATACCCAGAACTTCACGGTTTCTCTGTGGTAAGACAAGCCCACCCTTTCTATTTCTGTTCAGCCCCCACACCATAAGAACATAGGCCTTGACCCCTTTCCACAGAGGGTCCATGCCTGAAACCTCTAAGACTGAACTCACTCGACGCCCACGGCGAGTGAACTCTCTGGGCAGGGTGGGCTCATTCCTCCTGCGACTGAAAAAGCGCCTCATGCGTCCAAACATTCTTTGCACCACATTTCCCCGACGACGACGACCAGTGGAACCGTTGATGTCTTCAACCTGCATGGTGGGTGTCAGTTCACGCTGCTTGCGGCGGGTAAGCTGGTTCACCAGTAGCTCTTCCAGGCGGATGCCAAAGATCTTGAGTGATGCAGCTAGGAAAGAATGAGAAATTTCAAAGACCTGCGGCACTTATATTAGGGGGAACTGCATTGGGCTTATAGCACTCTTCTAAGCAATCATCCAAAACGGACCCACTCCCCCAGGCCCGCAGCGCCGCCCTCCCCGACCCCCCCCCGCCCTGGGGAGCGAGACCCTGAAGTAGGTAAAAATGACTGGGTGTCACTCAACTACCAGATGTGGCTCAAGGTTTCATTCCCTGCCTACGTCTTGCCAGTGCAGGACTACCTTGGAGCAAGGAGCAAGATTTCTTCAAATTGATCTGCCTGTGGTGTGTCCACGGGGAAGCTAAGGCAGGTCGGAGAGGACCACCAAGAGAAACAGCAGCTAGTCCTCCATTTCCTGATATAAACCCCCTGGTGGGGGGTTCTGGGAGGGAATAGCGAAGAGTCTTCAGCGGCAATAAACGTTGGTCATTTCCAGTATCCAGGGACACACTACCAGAGAAAACAGGGAGGAAGAGAGACCCACTCACCTCGGTCTTGTCCTCTCAGCTTCAAAAACCACTTCTCCAGGGTGTTTGGACGGTCAGTGGGTAGAGCTATGGAAGGAGAAAAGAAAAAAGCATATACATTCACATACATATAGGAAGTAATTGAAACATTGCATTGATTTGTAGCAACGGGAGGGGGAGGGGCGCTCTGTGCAGCCCCAAAACAATGTTTGCTTTCGCCCGGCCTCAGTTTCTCTATCTAACAAGACTAGCCCCACCTAGCACGTGCAAGGTTCCCAGAATTTAGCCCTAAGCAGTTAAAATGCGCCAGACGCATCTTACTCTGAACCAGTAATCGCTCAGCACACTTAAAACATAAATTCAAAAGCTCAGTAGGCTCCTCCGATCATGCAACAGGCGAGGGGAGGGGCTCTCTCTGCAGCGCCACCACGGGTGAGGGTCGCCAAGTTACTGCGGAAGCGCTCACGCGCGTTTTTGCCTTCGCTCCCTCTGCTGCGGTAAGAGAATCGGCGACACCTGGCTGTCTCGGCGCCAAAGCCCGCAGTGGTGACTGCTAGCGGGGTCTCCTCGCTCTTAGCTTCAACTCAGTTCAGGCTGCACCAGGGGTGCGCGCATCGCGGTTCTGGCTCCTACCCTTGCACTTCCCAGTCTTAAGGGAGCGCCCCTGGAGCAGTGAGAACATCCCCCACCTCCCTTAGAGCCCTCAGCCAAATCCGTGCGCATACCCCTGAGGTCTCCCGGAGCGCTGGAACCCGGTCCTGTGCCTGGTCCCCGCAGCCAGCAGGGCTGGGTTGCGCTCAGAGCGCACCTCCCACTGCCAAACCTCAAGCCCACACCGCTAGCCCGCTCTTTGCCCGGGTTGGTGCGTGTCTCTCTGCCTCTTTCTCGCTGTCTCTATCTCTCTCAACCGCGCAGTCTCATCCTGTCCCAGTCCTCTTTTAGAGTGTTCCTTTGAGCCTTAGTCCCTCTTTGCCCGATTCTTCCAGCACACGTGGTGAGCCCCGTTTCTTCACCTGTCCACGGTCCTACCGGGTTTACCATTCCCTCAAAACCCCAGGCTTCGACTCAACTCAACTAATTTTACCTTTTCTGAAATTTAACCAACAGTATCCAAC
>NC_045030.1:53271569-53274039 GCF_008632895.1 Mastomys coucha | reverse complement strand
TAAAAAAAAAACAGCTCTGAGTAGATAGTCCAGAAAAGAGAGAGAAAAAACTATAACAAAAATTAAAGAAAATAGTTTTTTAAAAAAATAGCAGCCTTATAGTTTTTTTTAAACCCACTTTAATACAACAATTTTCTATTAATTAATTACAACCCTGACAGATTTTTTTTTTCTTTTCTTTCATGATGATGCTCTAAGCTCTCTGAGTTAGGTAAAAAGGAGGCATCTATCCAGGATAATGAGCACTGTAAATTTAAATAACCCTTTCAAAAGACAAGCTGGACACATGGGTCTGGAGCCAAAATTTGTCCCCAGGCCTTTTGACCTAGTAATTCCCCTTCTAGGAATCTATCCTAATGAAATCTTGCTACAAGCAGGAAACATCATATACAAATGAACCATCCACTAAAAAGAAAGAAGGGAAGAAAAAAAGAAAGAAAGAAAGAAGGAAGGAAGGAAGAAAAGAAAAAGCTAGCCCAGAGACAAGATTACTTATATAGTTATGTAATAACTAGTATGGAAAGTGATACAACTATACATGTATGTTTACAAAGAGGTTTTCAATAACAAATACAAATTACAGAAATTACGACTGCATCTATGTGAAGAAAAACATGCATAAAACACTGAAAGAAACACACCAAAATTCTAACAAAGAGTCTTTAGTGGCAAGATTTTGTTTGTTGGTAGTTTTTCTCATTTTTTAAAACCTGATTATATTGCATTTCTTGGGGGAAAAGTCAACTTTTATGAAAACAAACTTCATCTCCTAGTGAGACTCTATACAGAATTAGCAATCATAGTGAAATTTGTCTTAATATAATGGCAAAGGTGTTTTATATGGCCTTTCTTCATAGCCCTATCTGATACTGTGCTTAGGCTGCACCTCCCTCAGTGGATACTTCCCTGGACCCCACATAAACATCTTTTATCACATCCTCTGATACTCTTGTTCTTTCAGTGATTCATTAAAAGAAAAAAACTGCATTAAAGAGAAATCTGTATTAATTGTCCACTTTAAACCAGGTACTAAATATTCAGGGGGTGAACAAGAGAATACTGCTCCTTTCATAAAAGATTAAATAGTGCAGTGAAGGACATAAACAGGTTAGCAACAGTTTGCAAAACCTTTTGGTATGTCAGCTGGCAAAGGTATAAAGAAAAGTACTGTGAGAATAGACAGGAGAAAATATCTAAGTCTGCCTGGAGATGGGGGGGGGAGCAGAGAGACAGAGACAGAGAGATAATGGCTTGTGCAAAGGAAAAGAAATGGAAGAAAGACTGTTATCTACTTAAAGCAATATGCAGAAGTTGGGAGAAGATAAATCATGAAAGGCTCCATAGCATCATGTTAAAGAGATAGACTTTTTTTCTCTAGGCAATAGGGCACTACTATAGGGGTTTAGGAAGGGAGTGACAGAGTTATAGCTGTACCTTTGTAAAAGATAGAAAGAAAGAAAGAAAGAAAGAAAGAAAGAAAGAAAGAAAGAAAGAAAGAAAGAAAGAAAGAGAGAGAGAGAGAGAGAAAGAAGGAAAGAAAGAAAGAGAAAAGAAAAAACATGCAGAGCCATGAAAACCCTGCTTTTGAGTAGAAGCAAGTAGATTAGCTAAGGGGCAAAGGGCTGGTCACATACATCAGAGATCCTGAATGGAAATAACAATGCTTAGGGCTAAATTAATTTTGTTTATGGCAAATTTGGGACATGGAGAACTAAGGGTTCTGACAAAAAGAAGCAATCCTATACCATTTTCTAAGCTTTACTCTCATGAAGGTTTACAAATATGTTTTATATATTATTCTGAGAGGGGCTTAAAATTCAAAGATCAGTAATATGGCTGTGACAGATAAAAGGTAGGAAAAAGGTTTATCATATAATCTAAACAAATGAGCAATTCTGTTTTAAAAGAAAATATACTTCTTGAGTTTTATCAACAAAAATCTCTTTTCCTCACATACCTAAATGGCAAGTCATAGATACAAGAAATGCTTGCTGGCTAACTGAGGTACAGCCTGAGAAAACATGAGGGCTTTTCCTGTGGTTTTTAGATGAAGCCAAGATGAAAGCCCATAGATTCTAAAATTCTTTCAACTGCAAAGCACATACCCTGAACCCAAAGTGAACGTGCCAAAGCTGGACCACCAAATAACCACAAAGTAACCATTTTAACCAAAGGCATATATGCATTTAACTGCAGTTGCATACTAAACTTCTAGCAAACCCCACTTACAATAGCAAATCTAAAATCCATCAATGAGGGTCTCATCTGGGATACACAGTCTAGCTTTGGTTTAAAATTTCTAACATCACAGTCCCCCTCCCCTTATCCCAATGCAAACATCTTTGTACCTGTCTTGGAGTTTCAGCTGTTTCTCCTGGTAGCTTACCAGAGCTGTTCACCCAGAGAGCAGAGCTGCTTCTCTCCCCAAAAATACAGGATGGAAATAAATCCCTCCCCTCCTCAGAAAAAA
>NC_045030.1:53268330-53271419 GCF_008632895.1 Mastomys coucha | reverse complement strand
CCTAGATGCTTACAATTCCGAAGGAAATCAAAGGCCTTACAATAAAACATTTGTCATTGCCTCTCTGCTTCAACATACAGGGCTGAACTTAACAACAGTCATAGGCTGCAGTACTGCCAATTGACTCCATCTTGCATACCTTCAATGCTCTCAGATCACCAGTAGGCCCCCAAGACTACAGCAGAGCTAGGAAGGCTAGAATGCCCAAGGAACAGCAAATAAGGAGTACAGGAAATAAACAGGATTCAACAGTAAGAGACAGGCATAAAACAAATTCTTTTAGATTTAACCAACCTATCTGTCCTCAGGCCTGACTCTCCAAGCTGGACACAAAAGAAGGCTCACCACAGGGAACAAAATGCCAAGAGCCCTCTCTTGCTTCAGTGTCGTCCCCTCCCCCCTTCTGCATGTTATAAACACTAGCTTGAAATGGCTATGAGATCAAAAAGATACCCAAAAAGAAAGATAAAAACAAACCAGCTGAAATTTGGTCTAAAATTCAAATTATTTTCAAAAGTAATTTCTTTACACAAACACATGCAGTGGGCAAAAAAGTTAGAACAAAAGCCACGCTTTATTATTTCTTAGCTATATAAGCATAAGAGAACCAGTTGATTCTGGTCTTGGTGACCCCCTCTGAAAATAGGGAAATGGCATAGCTTCCATTTCCACAGTTACATGGTAAATGACTACTGTGTGTGTAATAAGTAGCAGTGCCTTTTTTTTAATTAAAATGTAATATCTTTTCAGAGGGCCCAAATCCATCTGAAACTATCAGGCTGCAAAAGTGATTACATAAAATAGGAATTGGTATCAATACATTGATTAATCTACTCTGTTCCATTTCTACTGTTTGAATTAAATGAGCACAGATGAAGATATCTGGAGATCTATTAGGAAAAGCTCTGTCTTCTTCACTCTTCAATTTCAAGTATTTTTAATCATCTTACAAGAAGAGTCAGAAAAACTAACTGCATAATTAAACATTTCAAATGCTGTTATTCAGATTAGTAAAATGCAGATATATCCACAAATGTATTCCTTTTCCAAGCCATCTACGTTTTTCATGTTACCACCAAAAGAACACACAACATTATTTAGATCAGCAAAGGAGTTCAGAAATGAGTAGATAGCAAGCAGGAGAGTCTGAACGAATGGCAGTATTGAACAATGCGAAGGGGTTAGGCACTCTTGGGTAGCATCAAGCCTATTCTCCATGTCCTCCTGAAATGCATGGCACAGATGGAGGAACAAATTAACTTTAGAAAGGTCAATCACTTGAACATGGAGAGGACAGAAATGTTCTAAGCTAACCATACATCCACAGCCTTCACAATGTAGAGACCTAATATACTCCATTGCTCCCACCAAATAGTTAGGGTTGGTCTAACTCTCACCAGTAAACATGGATGGGGAAAAAAAAAAACCACAGGGACCATGCTGACACAGTGGTTGGAATCTCTATTAATTAGGCACCTTGTGGCATAATTAGAATCTTACTCCAAGCCACTGAAAGCTCCTTGGTGTTTGAGAAATTGATAGTGCAAGGGACTGGGTGCCCAGAAGATATCATATCTACATCATTCAAATGTGTACAGGCAGTGATGATGCGTAAAGACATCCCCATTAATACATGGCAACCTGGGAAAAAGATACAGGGCTCTAGCTGAACACATCTGGGCACCAATTTGGTCTGCTGACACATTACCTCATTCATCTCCAGCATTAATGAGTTAGCCTTTAAGTTGTTATCCGATAACCTCCATTTCAGCAAAGGCTGCAGATGCAGTGAACAAAATGACTCACTTTAGCCTGTGCAGTGGTGATGCCCCAAGATAATTAAATCTGGGGACAGCATTCTTCAGTCCCTGCAGTCAGCCCATCATGCCACAACAGAGGCTCATAAACTGGAGGTAGTAATGTTTAAATATCTTAAGCAAAGCCCTGAGTCTAAAATTCTCTTCCAAGAATATTGTACTATGAGGATCAGAGTTAAACTGAACTATTGCCTTGTCCAAGGCCTCTTCTGCATTTCAGGAAACTGAGGCTCAGAGAGAAACAGGATTTTTTTCCAAGGCAACACATCCACTTAATAAGAGACTGGACATGAATCCATTTCTCAGTGTCAGGGCATTTTCTACTACCCCCATCTATGAATTCTCTCAATAGCTGCAAGATTTTTTCATTGCTAGATAATGAACTCAGAAGAATGAATACATAATAAAGTCTAATTCCATAAATCCAGAGGAAATCATATAGAAGGCAGGCAGCCACCAGAATTAACAACATCTTTGTACAATTGTCATTCCATAGAATGTAGTATGTCCTTTTTAAATTTTATGGATGAAAGAAAAAACCACCAGCTCAAGGTGGTGAAAGGCAATCTTTATGCTATAAACATCCCAAAGGACGGTGTAAACAAGGCAATACAATACCAAATACAAGATGTAGAGTTTCTCGCTGTTGTCTGCAGTATGTATCAGGGTACATAACAGTGTACCCATCATAAGCTGCATCATCTTTAGTTGCTATTTCTATTAAATAGTGGCAAAGGAGAGAAAAATAAGATGCCCTATCAATGGGTGGTAAAAAATAATTAATGCTTAATTTACCTTGTGCTTCTCAGTTTTTCAAATGCTTTCTATAAGTCCTTTATGTCTAGGCCCTGGCATACAGTAGGTGTTCAATAAGTGTTCTTTGGGTGAATCATAGGATTATAAACTCTAAGAGTTTGTGAGAACATAAAGCTCTTACAATTAAAACAGCTATCCATGATTCATGAACAAATGAATCATGCCACTTTCTTACAACAACCCCTGGAAAGGAGGTGGGTTGGGATTATCTCCTCTTTACAGACAACAACAAACTAGAGGTCTGGAGAACTTGTGGCTTAACTAAAGTTATACAAAAGCATCTGAGAAGTGGGAATAAAGGTTCTCTGTGTCTCTCTGTCTCCTTATCTCTGTCTCTATCTCTCCCTCACTACCTCCCTATATCTGTGTCTGTCTCTGTCTGTCTGTCTCTCTCTCTCTTTCTCTCTCTCTCTCTCTCTCACTCTCTCTCACTCTTTCTCTCTCTCTCTCTCTCTC
>NC_045030.1:53260437-53268204 GCF_008632895.1 Mastomys coucha | reverse complement strand
GATTCAAATGGAAGCCTTACATGTTCAAACACCATGTGTATGACTTAGTAAAATATCTCACTTCTGTGAGTCTCATCTATGTATGTCCTTATACTATACCAAACATAGTATGTGTTGGGCATGCAAATCCAAGGATAGGGTATGATGAAAGAATCATCTAAAGGTTATATTTGTCCCAGAGTAAGGAACCCCTCTCGCTCAAAAAAAGAAAAACCCTTCAAGTCAGCTATGCAAGGACTGCTAGGCTGAAGTACTTTTATCTGAGTATGAATGGGAAATCTTTCCCTGCTGAAGAATGCCCCTGACCCACCTTTAAAGCATGAAAATGAATACTTACCTACTGCCAGCAGGAAGCTCACTTTCAGAGGGGGAGAGGAGAGCTATGTCTCCACTGGGTCTTCCCTGATGAGAGATGCAGTATATGGGGAGATGAGATTAGCTTGTGAAATGTAGAGAAGACTAACTGGGCCACAGAAGGAACTGAGTACCAACTATGGCTGGCTCAGCATCATGCATAAGCCAGTGATGTTAGAGAGAGAGGGAGGGCTAGCTGAATGGAAGGCCTCAGCTCCTGCCCTTGGGATCTTATAGCCTAGTTGAAGGTCACATGAATGTCACAGGATTGAGAGGGATCATCATCCTTTTATGTTTCTCTTTACTAATTTAAATCCATTTTCTCTCCTTTGTTCCTACAAAGACTATTAAGAATTGACTATATCTCCAGGCCTACTCACACTGGACAGACCCTTCCTCAATTATAGGCTTTCGGTACACACTGAGGATGTCCTTCCCAGTCATCCATTCTGTCTCTCTCTTCCTCCTCCCTATCTGTTCCAGTTACAAACAGCCATCTACACACTCACATCCACACACTCTTCCACAGATTTGCACCAACACTTGTCTCCACTGTGTTGACTGATAGAGAGAAACAAGAATAAATTAAATGGCACATCATCAACCATTTGCCTTTCCAGATCATCTCTGTGGCTTCTACACAGTGTACACGAGAAAGAAAACAGAGATAGAGCAATCTCCCAGACCACCTGGGCAGAGGTCATGCCAAGAAAACCTGCAGAGTAAGGAAACCCTCACAGCCCAGGCTTCCTTTCTGTGACCCCCCCCCTCCACTTCTCTTCCCTTTGATTATATCTTCCCCAACAAGCATACAATTTTCTGCCGGTTTTCTTCTTCAAAATCCCTTCTGAGGACCTGTCATATGGAATTGGATCTGTGGGAGATATTTTTCCCTGTAGTTTTCATGAATAGGAATGACATTTTCAAACTACCATCAAATAACCATATTTCTAAAATACCAATATCAAACTATGCATTCTCTCCAAAGTAGACTTGCTCCTCTCTTCAAGAAGACCTTAGACCAAAAGTCTAGAGGCCTGCTTAGTGACTATGCAGCTGGATGGCCTTGGGCAAGTCAGTGAGCACCCCAAAGCCCCAAACAAAACCGGCATAATAATTTACCATTATATTGTTTCTCTAAACAGCTTTGTAGAGAGACTCTGACTGCAGAGTCCTTGATTATCCTAAGGAGGGAATTAATGAACTCCAGGACAGAGGGTCACAGTGCTGATACCATACCTGCTACTCAAGCCCCCCTCCAATCCTCAGTAGATCCAAGGGGCCAGAATGTGGAAAGTGAGGATAACAAGTTAGTTTCCTTCCTTGCCTTAAGCTGGGGCCCAGCTGCAGGCTTTTGACCCCTGGGGTGGGGGTTTTAGCACAAACTCTATACCCTTGAATCAAGGGGTTACTCTCAGCTGGTGGCAGCCACTGCGCAAGAGAGCAAGGCCTTCAGACTGAGTTGGGCTTCGCAGCGCTTGTCCCGCCCCGCCCCTACGTAGCTCCTGGGAGCGCTTAATCTGCAAAGTTAAACCAAGACCCCCCGCAGCGCCCAAAAACTACTTTCCGCTCCTGCGGGTCCCCCAGTGAAAACTGAAAAAAAAAAAAATCCGTCTTTCCTACGAATTCTCCCTTGGTACCCTTATCCGAAACCCCTGGCAACAAGTTTAACACTATCTGCTCTCCTGCCCCTCCCACACGTCGGACCCTCCAGTGTGAAGACACTCGCCACCCGACAGAGGGTCCCACTCGGGCCCCTGATGTTCTACCTCTTAGCGACTCTCCTGATCCGACCAAGGGATAAGAGGCGTGGAGACCTGCTAGTCAGCCTGGCACTGCGCCGCTGCTAGTCCTGAGAGGAGCTGCAGGCGCTGTGAGCACTCGCCTCTGCCACTAGATTCCCCCACCCTGTGTACAGCTTTCCGCGGTGGGGTAGGGGCTGATTCATAGCAATTTTCTACACAGCAGCCAGCTCTGTGCCTCAGGCATACCTGTTTGCTGAATTCCCTGGGTTCCTCCCACTGTTTTTATGCGTACCCCACAATCTTCTCTCCTCTTATTCAAAACAATTTCATCTTTAAGATTCAGCCCTAAGAGTCCCCTTCTCCTGAGCATTCCAAATGCCCTCCGTCTCCTGATAATGCTCTCCAGTCTCATGTTACAAATGAGGAAAAGGCAAAAGTGGGTTTCAGAAGGTTCAGAAATGTACCCCCAAACACTGAGCTTATTAGTTCCAGGGTCAAGGTGAGGGTCCACCCCTCTTAGTTCCATGTTCAACGCCCTAACTCGATATAACACATTTATTCCCTTCTGGCTTAGTTCTTATGATCACAAAACATCCTTTGTGGACCCTTTGCATGTAAGGGCTCCCCAAAGACCACCACCCTCCACATCTTGCCTCACTTTTTCAGCTCCATGATTCTCAGTTTTGTCCGAGGTCTCTGCTCTAAAAAGATCAGTTTGTTCAAAGTTCAGTGAACTAGAGAAGCAAACAGTAACAAGCTTCAAAAACCAGCCACCCACCTGGATAGCAATGATCTCAATAAGTTTTCCCCACTCACTTTCCCCACCCCATTCCTATCATCTTCATCCTTTCTTGATATTTTCACATGTCTAGACACCTGGGGAAGCCACCTGACCATGCATCTAAAACTTCTTCCAAGGCTGCCCTCTTGTAATCTGCAGCCCACCAATCATGTCTACAAATCAACATTACATCAGCGAACAACTTATTATTGACAAAGAATAAGGTATATCCAATATTCTCCTGTGATGCACTAAAAGCAGTATGGTGCTATGATGATGCAAGCTATCCAATGAGAGGCACTTTTAATGCACAATGGCTTCCCCTTGCAACTTACTTTCTTACTTTCTTGAGTGAAGTCAATGGAGAACCAGAGAGTGTGCATGTTAAAAGGTTAAAATAAATTGGAGAAAGTGAGAGTCTGGGATGTTAAAGACTATGTATAAGGCAAACAAGAAAGAAGGGAGAAGCAGAACCTAGGCTAAGGAGATAAGGAAAGAAAGGAAAAAAGAAAAAGAGAGCAGTTGTTTGTTCTAGGCAGGTTTGCCCTAACTTCCACAAAGGCTAAGAAAGACATGTGGCTGTAAAGAATACAGCTTAGAAGAGAGATCCAGAAGCTTAGCGGCAAATTTCTCCTCAGAAATGGGGCAGAAAGGAGGGGGAAGAGAGGGGATAGAGTAGATCAGTGGAAACACACACATGCACACACATACACAAACACACACACACACACACACAGGGGGGCGCTTTTCTGTCATTGGCTGCATGTGTGTTCTGTTTAGGGTGCAAGTACCACCACTGAAATTCAATGAACCTTACCCCACTCAGAAGTATAATTGTGATGTTCAGGATGAGTTTTCTTTCCATTGAAGGAGAGGCTGTCTTCTTCTCTTGTTGGAAATGGGCTGAGTGCTTCCCCTTTATAAGTTTTAGAGCATCAGACCAGGACATGGAGAAAAGGATGGAGGGAGCACTTGAGGCTGGTCCAATTGTCCCTGGCATATTCATCCCTCCTTCTCATTCTCTCTCTCCTTGTCTCCCTCTCTAGAGTTTTCTGCAGCCCCTCCTTCTGTCCCTGGCAGCTTTTTTCCTCTTCCTCACTGCAGAATCCTGCAGACAATTCCCCCTCTTCCTTGTGAGAAAGTACTGATATTGGGCCACCTCTTTCTATTAGTGCTTGCTTTGGGTGGTGCTGGGTACTGGAGTCAGGGTCTTGGTCAAGCTAGGCCTTCATAACACAACTGACTTACACCCTTGGTTATGGGGCTTGCCTTGTAAGGTGGAAGCTTAGGTTGGCATGACAGAAAAAGACTAATATTTGGTGTGAAGGGTATGTTATCAGAGATGGAAAAATAATCCACTTATGTACCCAGCGACATATTAGTGTTGAAAGGCAGCAGGGAGGCATGATTTGAACCTGAATTCATAGGAAGCCAGTTTAGGTGGCAGACTGGCAAGTTGCTGGCTTAAATTGCACTGGTTGCCATGGCAACATAAATACACCAAGATGATTTGAGGTATTAAATATGTCCAGCAGTGAATGTTACTTGGCCTCAGTTTTCTCAACTGCAAAATAGGAGAATACATGTTTGCCCTCACAGTATTTTGTGGAAGAGTGAGCAGATGACAGCTGCAAATGCTAAGCACTTGCCTTAGTACTGAAGCACCAGAGGAAAAAGACTTGCCCAGGCTCACCAAACCAACAGGAGAATCAGATGTGAACCCAGCTCTTCGTCACCTGACCCACATACCTGACCCTAGGGGGCGTGCTTTCCATTCTACTTTCTGCTCTGAGAAGAACTCCAGGACTGTCCTTGGGGACTTGGTGGAGGCAGAAGTAGGGAGGCCGATTAGGAGTTGACTCTGTGTATATGAATGTAGTCACTCTATCACTTAGGCTCAGCCTCGGGGGACTGAGGCTCAGGCTCCTCTCTGATTTCCCCTTCTCATCACCATTCAGGTAATCTCTCTGTGGTATCTTGGACTGATTCATTGCCACTTCAGCACCACCTCTGCTGCCCAACTCCTAGGTGGTGACTCACCCTTTGGCTGGCTAAGGCCTCTGCCCTCCAGGAAAGAGGCTTTCTCCTTAATTAATTGCAGAAGCCTCAGCTGCATTGAAAAGCAAAACAAAAACACCCCCGTTCAATTGGACTTTGAGATTGAGGGCTTTGAGAAGGCATCAAATAGCCCCTTGCCCAAGCCACTACCTTCTATTCCCCCCAACCTGTAGAGCCACTATTCAAGCCCCTCTTCTGTGTTCTCTATACTATCTTTTGAACCTCCAGCTCTCTGTGTTATCAAGGGATTTGACCCAGGATATCTCTCTTCTGCATTACATTTGGGCTGTGTGTCTAGCACTATGTTTGGCACTGGCACAATACTAAGTAACAAGAGACATCTCTAGTGCCCAGAGAGTGTTCACTCCGAATTTATGAAGATCACTATACCACTTTGTAAAGGAGAAAATATGTCAGAGGAGTAGGAAGTTCCTGTGGTGGGTAGACACGTCAGGTGGGAGGACCCTACCACAACCTCAAGAACTGAAGCTGTAGCCAGGAGTTTCTCATGGTTAGGGACTAATATTATGAAGACACCCGTCCAGGCACTTCCCTTCAACACAGAGCATTGTTTGAGAAACTGAAAGTTAGCTGAACCCCTTGCCACCCTCCGACTTCCTGGCTTAGGGACATCAGATAGTGGTCAAGTCCCTCAAAATTGCCCAGATTCCTGTCCCGAAGCCCAAACATCCTTACTTTTTTTTTTTTTTAAATAAGGCTCCCGGAAGGAATGAGATGTCTTTTATATGTCAATTCCCCAACTACCCTGCGACTTGACAAGGTAGTCATCTACGATGTGGCAGCGACGAAGTGGCAGCATGGAAATTCGAACCACTGACCACTTGGAAATTCACAGGCTTTGCACAGAACTTTATGCGGTTTTTCTCTGAGTAGTGAGGAGAAAGGACCTCCTCTTCCTCCATTTGCCTTGCCTGTGGTCCAGCTTCACAGAAAGAGAACACAAGCAAAAGACAGGAGCCGAAAAAAACAAGTCTGTGGAGAAACCTTGGAGTTTGCCAGCGAAGGCTAAGGTGCAAAAACTGTAAACCCCCTCTGTGGCCCCCTGCGGCAGGTGGCTCCAGGTCCAAGGCTGCTGTGTGTGTGAAGCGCAGGGCTGAGTGCTAAGGGGAAAAAAAAGCTCTCTGGCTGCTTAAGAACAGACACCCGTTCGTCTAGGCTGCAAATAGCCCTGTTAGATTTGCTGATGTAAGGTGGGTGTGGGGGGGGGCAGAGTCCTACTGTGTGTTCAGCACGGAGTCAGTGATTTCTAATTGCTGCTACCTTGTATGTAGTAAATCTGTTGCTATGCAAAAAATAATGAGCTCTCCATTAAGAGAAAGTCTTCGAGCTATAAGCTAGGGGTTTCCGCAAAAAGCTTCTATGCAAATCTCAACTCTTTACTTTTTGAAACCAATAAAGCCCCCACACTCCTCAGAGATCCACTTTCAGGCGTAAAGAAAGAAGCAGCACACCCTGGGGGGAGGGGCAGAGGTCAAACAGATGGGACAGGGGGAGGGTCCTGGGAGGAGGAGCCTCGAGCGGGGTCGACCACAATCTGAGTCAGGGTCCTCGCTGAGTACTCGGCGCCTGCTGGCGAAATCCCCGGACTTTCCTGTTTTCCTGGGTTCCGACTGGAACATACCTGGACCCAACTCACTGTTTTGGCCCGGGACAGAGGGGCAACACCCTCAGGTCAAAGGGAAAAGAGCCTCTGTGCCCGCTCCGCCTTGCACGCCCATCCTCCCTCCTTTCTTCCCCGCCTCCACTCCTCGCCCCCTTCTCTTCCGCCCTGAGAGAAGGAGGGGGCGGGCTGTATGTGTATGTATGTATGCATGTACGCGTGTGTGCTCGCGCGGGTAAGGCACATCTGTGTATGTGTTCCTGTGTGGCTGTATGTGTGGGACGGGGGGTAGGGGGTGAGGTGCATGATTTAACCCAAGTGTTTGGTGGGGTGTCTTTGCTCTGTGACATGAGGAGGCATGTGTTTCTGCTGTTGGTGTGTGCATGCTTGTAAGATGTATGATTCTGCCTGACTGTAGTGCAGTGACTGTGAGGGTGCGGTCTGGATGTAGGTATGTTCGATGTGGAATTCTGCCGGGTCTGTGGATCTGCTGTGGTGAATGTATGGAAGTTAACAGTGTGTGCCTGCTGAAGCTTGTGTGCATATGTATATTTTGTGTGTGCTTACACTTAGATGTGTGTCCGTGTGCATTTACAGGTAGTGTTGATTGTGATGTGTAGTGTGTGCATTTGTGAGTAAGGTGCCTCTATAAGAGCACTAAAGTGTTTGTGTGCAAAGGTTTGTGCAGGTGAGGGCTTTATGTGTATTTTAATTGTATGTTCAAGTGTGTGATTGGGAAGTGTGTGTCCAGTTTATATGCTTGAACAGAGAATTGAGTATCTGTGTGTCTTGGATGGAGATCATGGGAGTGTATGGGTGCAGTGTGTAAAATCACAAGTGTATTTAAAAGAACCTAGGTGATTTTTTGCATAGTGTGTTCTCTCTCTCTCTCTCTCTCTCTCTCTCTCTCTCTCTCTTTCTCTGTGTGTGTGTGTGTTTGTGTGTGTGTCTCTGTCTCTGTCTCTGTCTCTCTCTTTGTGTGTGTTTGTGTGTGTGTCTCTGTCTCTGTCTCTCTCTTTGTGTGTGTTTGTGTGTGTGTCTCTGTCTCTTTCTCTCTCTCTCTTTGTGTGTGTTTGTGTGTGTGTCTCTGTCTCTGTCTCTCTCTTTGTGTGTGTTTGTGTGTGTGTCTCTGTCTCTGTCTCTCTCTCTCTCTTTGTGTGTGTTTGTGTGTGTGTCTCTGTCTCTGTCTCTCTCTCTCTTTGTGTGTG
>NC_045030.1:53258156-53260171 GCF_008632895.1 Mastomys coucha | reverse complement strand
GTGTGTGTGTGTGTGTGTGTGTGTGTGTGTGTGTGTGTGTGTACATTGCACCAAGATTGGGACAAGGAAGGAGGTATGGGCTGGCGACCCCAGGGGCGCCCGCGGGCTTGATCTCCTCCGTGGAGGTCTGCTCTTCCAACGCCATGCCTGCCAGGTCGGATGAGGCAGGGTGTGAACTTACCTGCTGCTTAGAGAACGAAGAGGAAGGCTTCGCAGGAGATTTGGCCAGGTAGGGTGCCTAATGCGCGGTGCAGGGGCTAGTGGGAGTAATCTGGAAAAACTGTTGATCACTGACCCATGTCACCACCACCCCACCAGGAGGTCCCAGTTTGTCTCCAGGTGAGCACAACTATTTGTTCAAGGCCTGGCTGTTTCACACCTCTATGACTTTGTGTGGGCAGATGCAGTTGCCTGGAAGCCCTTTCCCCGGGCCTAATGACAAACTCCTACTTTTTTTAAGACTTAATTTTTTTTAAGACTTAATGAAAGAATCACAAAACTTTCTCTGCTTTGTTCTACCCCTCCCTCCTAGGTGAGGGCTCCCTCCTCTGAATTATCACAATTATACTCTTCATTCTTCTTAGGACATGATCATTCATAACTGCAGTTATTGGCCCCTCCTTTCAAATGTAAGGGCTGCTACAGAGAACACCTGGTATATAGGAAGAAGGATAAGAATCATCCTAATAATGTTTTCATTTATCAAGCACTTCCTGTGTACCAGGAATAGAGCTGTCCCATTATATGTATTATCTTCTTCCCCACAATGAGCCTGTGAGGAAGACAGAGGTATGATTATCACCAGTTTCCACTCCACAAAGCAGGCTTAGAAGTTAAGTCATTTCCCCAACAGCATGCAGGTCCTAGGAGGCAGGGCTAGTATTTGAACTCAGGTCTGCCATGCTCCCTAAAATCATTCTCCTGTAGCAGGCAGCTTCGATAAAAGTTCTCTGATTTCCTGTTAGACAGTGAAGTCTTTATCAAACAGTATGGTTTCCCAGGGCTGGGTTCTTCTGAGTCTCCTGACAGGACCAAGAGTACTCAGCATAATTACTTTGGCTCTCAGGCGGCTGAAGCTTTCTCCTTCTAACTGCACCTCACCACCTCCAGTTCCGGGAGCTCTCCTTAGTCTAGTGCTGAAAGAAAACCAAGAATGAGCTTTATTTTTTTTTCCTGGTAATAGCATTGCAGAATTGAAAACTGGAAGGAGTAGAAGTGAGGGATAAGGAAGGAATATGGGACTGTTTCATAGCTTCCTTAGACCTGCTCATGTAGCACCCCCATCAGAAGCTGCTCTGCAGTGAATTTCAAGCAAACCAGTCCTCTCCATATCAAACTACATATAAAAAAAACAAGTAGAACCCCCCGAAATAATTCCTGAATGGACCCTATTTTGTGTTATTCATGCTTGGGGGGAGGGCACTGTGCTTGCCTAACGAGGCTCATGCTGCTCTAATGCCTTCTAAGCGACTTCATCTGCGAAATTCTAATTAAAACAATACATTGCATTTGGGAGAACACATTTATGGGGGGGGCGTGGTGTCAGCCTAGTCAGAGCCAAAGGATGGCTGAAAGCTCTGGCTCCCAACTGAGCCCCCAGGGAACCATCCTGGACTGCCGCAAAGGGGTCAGGGAGTGTAGAGAGAGGGACAATTCAATGGTGGTGAGTCACTTTGCCACTTTTCCAGGGGGGAAAGTGAGAAGCAGGATTTAAATTGCCACTGTTATTATTGTGCCCTTTCAGCTGGCACAAATGAGCCTAGTGTATGGATGAAAAGCAGTAGGAACATCCATAAAGCTGCCCCCCAGCTGGGCCTGGGTCAGCACCTCATCCTGGGTGGGGTGGGGCAGGAAAAGCATTGCTTAAAGTATTAGGTACACAGAAAGGCTTCTTTGGGAGTAGAAAAAGACAAGGGATGGAAGGGCTGAGATTCACTAGACAGAAAACACCTGAAACCTTTTCTTTCACTACACTTAAATCTGCACAAGGAGCTCAGAAAAACTTCAGTATGTCT
>NC_045030.1:53237030-53257542 GCF_008632895.1 Mastomys coucha | reverse complement strand
TTTGTGAGAGCTGAGAAAAATCACAGGCATTGGAGTAAGGCAGCTTTAGAGTTGTATTCTAGCTTGGTCACACCTATGTGATCTTGGAGAAGGTTACTTCACTTTTCTAGGCCTCAGTTTCCCCACCTGCAAAACAGCTGCCTTAGGACTGCTTAGGTGAGAAAAGGATATGAATCACAGAAAGCCCCAGCCAAACACCTAACACTCATAATAAATGTTCAAGAAAGGGTTAGTTAATTCCCTTCTCCATTTTCACTGACTCCTGTAGCATCCTAACCAGGATGTTCAGGGTGTGTCACCCACTGACTAAGTAGACTATTTTTCTCATTCCTGGTTTGTCTAACACTCTTGAAAAAGCCCCTTGTTCTTTTAGGAGATATTTTTTGATCAGCCTAATGCAGCCCCAAAAGAATTGAACCTTCGTCCAATTCTCACTCTGCAGTTTCTCCTGGCAGTGTTAATGGGACCTGGGTTTGAGAATACTCCACAAAATCTGAAACCTTCTGTTATATTACATGTTCAGACTTTCCCAACACCAGCTGTAGCCCCAGCCTCAGTCTTGCCCCTAAATAGGTGCTATCGTGCTAAAAAAAAAAAAAAAAAAAAAGAATTAGAGACTCTTTCTTGACCAGATTGCCTTATGATTTGGCGGAAGGATGGGTATTTTCTACTCATCTCTACTCTAGAAATCAAGAAGAGTTCCTAAGTTCTAGCAACCTCCAAGGGTCAGAAAAAAAAATGGGATGGGGGTGGTGAGAATCATGGTTCTCTGGGAGATATGACAGAATGGAAATTAAGTCTCTGTTGAGTAGTTAATTATTTGTTCCCAGTTAAAGGAAAACTAGCTCTCACCTTTGGCAAGGGTGGTGGAGCAAGACCCAGCTGTGTACCCCTTCCTCCCTGATGCTATCGCCTCCCTCTAAAGACCAAAGCAAGTTACTGCAAGCTAAGGTTAGTCACACTAGAGCAGAAAGTAAGGTTAAGGGATGGGAATCCAGGTGGTGGTCTGGGTATAATTCTAGGAAGGGAACAAAACTTTGACAGATGAGAAAAGTACTGATATTCATGAAAGCCGGAGCTCTGAGAGGCCAGTCTTTTGATGTTTTTTTTTTTTTTTCTAATTCCATCCTCTCCTTTACATGGTCCCCTCCCTCAGTAACCTTTGGCACTACTCTGCAAGTTATTATATCAGTAGTCCTATGTACATCTGAGAAGGTCCTGGAACCTCTGCTTTGAGAGGAAAAGTGGGAGGGATAATATTTAAGAATCAGCCAAATCATACAGAGAGCAATTGGAGCAGCAGTTTAGGATGAGCCCATAGAGCTATGTAGGCTTCCTTATTAAGCAAGGATCAACTGGCTGCTGGCTACTGTGTGCCCATCTGAAGAAGCTGAATAGTTTCTCAAGAGGTGTATCTGAGGATCTGCCAAGGCTCATCAAACATCTTATCTACCACTTCTGCGCATTCATGGAAGAACAAATGATACTGCCAGAAGGAAACAAATCATTCCCTAGTGGCTCCCAGTCCCAGCTCGAAGGGCACAGGTTACCACAGGTTGCACTGCACCTTCCCATGAAAATATGCACCTTTTTCACAGAAAGGACGCTATAAGCAGCCAGATAGTTCAAACTCCAGAATGTGGACCCTGGGCAAGGGGCATCACCAATGATATCCGACTGACCACTTTGGAAATAGCTGCTGTAATTCTGATCCCTTTGACTCTCACTCATATTTTTTAACTTGGGACAAAAGGGATTGTACATTTTCCTCAGTCACTATGTAAAATTGAGCAAATTATAGAACTTTTCTGGCTTTTTTCTTTAAACTAGAGAAAATGATGCCTTAGAGGCTTGTTCTGAAGGTAAAAAGTGGTAGTTTATGCAAAGTTCCTGGTTGTTGGTAAATATTTGGAAAAGGAGAAAATCTGTATCTTCTCATACCTGGAGCATGAAAAATCATATAATTTCATGTACAACAATAGTGATTGCTACTGTCATTAATAACCAAACAATGTGGCCATGTCACTTTAAGAGAAGTGAAGTAACAGGCTTGTAACAACACTGTAGGATCAGGCGCAGGGCTCCAACCAGCTGTGCCCTTTTTCTCACCCAGCAATAGGGGACATTTCACAATCACCAAGAAAATAATGATCAGCTGCTTTGATGTAGTCATTATATTTAAACAAAAATAGGAAAGAATATTTAGATTGAACTGTGAATAATGGAATTTAAGTTTAGTATATAAATTGACTGCATATCATAGGTCTTTGATTAGTCTTTTATGGTCTTTTAAAATTTAAAGAATAATCTAAGGGGAAAAATTGTTTGCAGGTTTAAGAAAACAAAACGCAGAGTACTCTTTTGCTCCTTTTCTAGAATCTCCTGGCTTACCTGCTGTGAATTTTCTTCTGGTCTTTCCAAAATTCACCAGTGATGATTATGATCATGCTGTATTCTGTGTTATTATGTATTCCTTGCAGACCCCATTTTTATAGTTGTATCCTATCTATCAAATAGATATGTCATAAAATTTATTTAGCCACTGCACTATTGTTGGTCATTAAGGTTGTCTTAGTAGGTAAGTGTGAAAACAAAGGAATGATGTGGATTTCACAATTGCCATAATCACCCTCAGGGACCTGGTGTCCTGCTCTCCTGATGTTCAATGTGCTCTTTGTCATTTGATATTTAAGCCTGATGAATGTCAGCTCTCCTGCTAGAGCCTGGGGTACATTTGCGAATGGATGATTTCTGCCAGTTTTCAAGCCACAGATTCTGCATTTCATCCTCGTGGTAACTACCGTGTGGTTGAACCTGGTAAACTTAGCTCTAGCTAGCTTCATGTGGGGCAAAGTCTTGAAGAGGAAACAAGTCATTCACAAGGAATTTTGGGATGCGGTATCCTTAGTGAATTTCATATTTATCTGACCCGCCTGGCCAAAGGAGTGAGATGTCTTTTCGACAATTTTGCACTTGCTCTAGAAAATAATATTACTGTAGCCCACTCGGGCCCGGGCTCAGCAAATCGATTAGGTATTGCCTCTAAGAGAAGATTAGATGTGGATGTGAAGTGGACCCCAGGGTCCCTTCAGCTTCCGAGTTTTGGCTGCTGTATAGAAGTCACATTGCTTGAAGCCAAATCTTATGCCAAGAGTGAACTGAGAAGGGAATTTCAAGTGGGTCAATCAATGGTGCTGGCTTTCAGCCCCATTCCCAGCCCGTGTCTCCCAGACCTTAGTGATATCCTTATCAAATACCTTCATATAATTTTCTATTGACACAAAAAAGCCTCAAAAGATTGCTCTGACAAAAGAACTACTTAGAATACCTGCTACATGCTGCTCAGTCTATGGCTATCTATCTTTAATACCTCTGGTGCCTAAGGATTTTCAAAGGCATTTAGAAAGAGGAGCCAAGGGCAATTCTAATGCCATAAAATATCAATAGCTCTTCCATTCCCAAAGTTACACAGTTCATGTTGCACAGTGTTTCCCAATGGAAGAGCAATACAGTATATACTCTTACCTGGTCAAAACTTGTATCCTTGGCTTTATTTTATATTTAAAAGTGAGTTTTTGTGACATGAGTGAGACCATGCTTCTAGGGCTGAGTTCAAGGGCTCAGCATCTATGTAAGCACTTTGCATATATTAACTGTCACTGTGTGGGTAATAGACCTGGTATAGGCAGTGCTGTGTTATAGGCATATTCGGTGGACAGGTCTCTCCAGCTGGAAATGCAGACTTTGTGTTTGTTTTAAACACTGACTAAACAGAAAATGGGCACTGTGAAAAGAACTTGTGTTTACTTAATTTTAAGTAGCTTTCCCTGAAAATAATTGCAATATGGATAATCTGTCAACTGTGTAGAATTTGCATGGGTGTGTCAGCAGCACATGTGTGCATGATGTGAGTAGTATGGTGTTTTGTGGAAATTATGCCATCCATCTATAGGACATTTATAGTTGTTTACGGCTTTGTGTAGAGTTTGCATGGGTTTAGGATATGTATGGACACACATATTTATGTACATGTGTGCTTTGGGAGCAGTGTAGGCTTCCAGAAAAGAGTCAGTCACCTTTCAGGGCTGTATTTACAAGGCACAGCTGGAAATATTCTTTTGGTCTGGTCATTGGCATATATAACTTGGAGCATGTTCAAAGAGGAGCATCTAGAGGTGGGCCCTGCCATGTGTTCAACTAGTGGAGAAACTGGGGAGATCAGAATGAGATAAAAATTGCAGTAAGTAGTAGAGCGGGGAGGTGACAAAGTTCCATTCCAGAGTGCCAGCACATAGATCAACCTTTCACTATGGTAGACCTTGCTGTTTTATGATGCGAGTGGGGTTCCTTTTGGGAATCCCCATAAGGAGGAGCCTTCATAACCTTGATGTCTCATTGCAATTACACAACAGCCTTCAAGGGTGTTTCAGACCTAAGGCCTCAAAATGCACAAGACTCCTTCATTTCCTCCCTCCCTTTGCCTCTTTCTACCTCCTTCCCCTTTTCCCTTCTTCATCTTTCTATAGCCTAGAGCCAGCCTCAAACTTACTACTTAGGCTAGGTGGACCTTGAACTCACAATCCTTGTGCTTCAGCATTCCTAGTTCTGGCAACAAGCTAATACCACTACAAAGACATCTTTCTTTCCTTCCTTCCTTCCTTCCTTCCTTCCTTCCTTCCTTCCTTCCTTCTTTCCTTCTATTTTTTTCCTTTCTTTTCTTGCTTCTTTCTTTCTCTTCCTTTCTTTCCTTCTTTCTTTCTTTCTTTCTTTCTTTCTTTCTTTCTTTCTTTCTTTCACCAGGATTACACACTTTAAATGTATAGAAAAAAACCTAACCTTCAGTAAATGCAGATCATTTTAAAAGTTCGGAGAACTTATGATCTGTCAGAGTGTGTACTTGAACTGGCAAAGCTGCTTCAGTCCCTTAGTAGGAAATGAGACTACTGGGATGGAGTGTCAGCAGGGTACTAGGATTGGCAAGAAGTAAAATCAGATCTCTGATGAATTAAGTTTCTGAGGCCCCTCCTCTTGGAGTCCCCCCTCCCTTGCCTGTGAGAGGGCAGAAGAAAGAAGAGACAACTCCAGGTTTGGTCTATGGCTGGTGACCAATGACGCATTCTCACCAATATAGATTTTGGAGTTGGAGACTATGGAAAAACAGGTGGCCATGGGGGCAGGTGGCAGCCTGAAGCGGGTGGGGCTTGTCAAAGGGAAGTGAAGGAAAGTGAAGATTTGGGGGTACACGTGGGGGGTCCCTAAGAGAATCTCCAAAGTAATGCATTCGCCTCCTGAAACTTTGAAAAAAGAAAAGTTTTCCAAATCTACTTTATATAAGGCATTCCAGAAGGGTGAAATGGGATTCACAAATTTACACAAACTTTGTGAAGTTTAAATATTTATGCCCTCCACTCCGTGGGGGTAAGGAAACCAGCACTGACCTCAAGTACCCAAGGAAAGACCCCAGGCCTTCACCACAGATCAGTTTAGAGCAAAGAGCAGTTAGCAGAGCCTAAGCTGTCCCAGATTGCCTGCCAACTACATGGATGACCTTGGGCAGGCCTTTCCCTTGTCTGGTTTCAATATCATTATCTCTTAAATGGAGGGGTTAAATTAGACAACTCAAGAGTCCAGGGCTGCTATTCTTCAGCTTAGAATGGGACAACGGGGACAGGCTTCATGGCAAAAGGAAACCCCACCTCCAAATCAGGGTCCCTGGGTTCTGGATGCCCTGCAAGAGAAGGTCCTTCTGGGGCTTTTAGAGCGCTGGGTTGCGGGACGGCTTGCAGGCCAGGAGGCTCTGGCTGTCCCCACCTTAGGATAGAGCCAGCGACTCCTCCCCCCCATGCTCGACCCGCATTCTGCGGAGCCATTAGTGGGATTGCTCTGAGTTCCCGGCAAAGCTGGTGATTTATGCGGGTCCTCGACGGGGCAGTCCCTTGAGCCAAGAACAATTAGCTAAAAGCCAGCGGGAAAGGAGGCAAGGGGGTGTGGGGGGGGGAGCCAAGCCCTAGGGCACCCAGCCGGGGCTGCAGCCCCCCGGCAGCCCCCAGCTGAGCACCCCAGCCCTGCGACAGGGTGGGCCCCACTCACCACGGCGGGGGCGGGGCTCAAAGGCCGATGCGAAAAGGCAGTCCAGCATCCACGCCATAACCCGTGCTGAGTGCCGGCAGCCTCGCAGCTAACCTCCTCCGTGCAGTCTCCCTGCAAGGACTGCTCTAAGTAGCCCCCGGTGACCACGCCCTGGGCCGCACCCTGCACCCAGCTCTGAGAATCTTGGTCACCGGACACCTCAAGCTTGTCAGAAAGGGGGCAGGGCCTGATGAGAGGCCCCCTCCCGCCGGAGGGGAGGGCCTCTGGCCCTGCAGCCCCTTCCCCCCACGCAAAGGGAGTCCAAGACCCAGCTCTCGTCTAGAGAAAGTCTGACTTGGAGGGCAGTACCCTGCCCCTACCCTCTGGGACCTCACATTTGGAAGGGTGAAGGTACCTTAGCCCTGGTGTGCCTCAAATCTGAGGGAGGGCCTTTCGTCCTCGACCCCCGGTTGCCCTTGGTAGAGCATTTAAAAATCAGGCCTGTTTCCAGAAGCTCCTCCGTTTGAGGACAACATAGTGCACCTGTCCCAGCGAACCTCAGATCTATATCCCAGCCCCTAGAAACCTCCATGTGTTAGCGGAGGTCATTTCAGCTGTCAGGAAGCCCAGTCTCAGCGGAAATTAGCCCTGGTGTCCAAACCCCTGAATCTCAATGGGGCCTAAATCCTTAGGAATATTTCCCTCTCCTGCCCAATACTCCCCTCGCCCAGTTTTAGGAGACACCTCACCTCAGCAAGTTTAGCACCATACCGATATAATTTTAAAGCTCTGGTTCCGTGTTGAGAACCCAGAATGTAAATAGGAGAGTGGACTTATTTCCTCCAGAAAGAATCTGAGAGGAAGTTCACTGCCCTGGCCTTGAGATTTTTCTCAGGAAAGGGAGCGATATTCTCCTGCCTGGTAAATTTTATTTTAAGGGGTTTGATTCCTACCTGCCCTAGAAGTACACAGTGTCCAGTACTCGTAAACTTGGGACGCCTTCAGTTGCTGCCAACTTAGCAGCCACAGCCTATGCTTTTGTCAGAGTACTGGCAAAGGAGGGGCACCAACATTTATTTTTAGAAAGAATTTGATATTTGATATTTCAGTGAGGGGTGGTACTGTGTTGGATATCTTCGCACTTATCTTAAGGCTTTGCATTTTTAATTTTTATATACATACGCAAGGCATGTCCTGCAGTGGGCTCAATGTTTGGGACTCTTGGTGGTAGTAAACCAACTCTACCCCTCGCCCATCCAGAGAGAGAGAGACATAGCAGCCACCAGAGACTGGACCACACGGGGGCAAGAAAATTTTCTAAAGGCAGTTTCCTTTTTCCCTTCGGGCCCTAAGACCCACATTAATTTCTACCCCTTTTCTTCATTGCTAGATGTACAGATGTGACTCTGTGCCTGGGGTTCCTCCGCTGGGAAAATGGTGTTGTTCTGTCAATCAAAATGCAGTGAGAAGGTAGAAAGAAATAAGGAAAATCTTCCAACAGCTCATTTGTGGGCCAGAGGAGTTGAAGCTGCAATCACAGGTCCTTTGAGGAGAGTAGTTATTACATTTGCTTGGCTAACCACTGATATTAGTGTTAATGTGGCAGAAGGGGTGCATAAAAGGGAAAAATCACCTGTACTCACCCATGCAATTCTTAGCAAAGTAGAGCTATAGCTAGAATTTAAAGGGTTTCATTTCATTTTCCGTTCTTTCTGGAAAACATGGTACCCCTTATCTTTTGCACCAGTTTCTAAACCATTTCCAATTTCCCGTATCTTTTAAAAAGCAATCAAACATAGCCAGCTCTTTTACCAATTTCTGCAGTGAAAATATTGAGTCACCCAAGCCAAACCAGTGTGCCACCTAAGAGAGGCCACCTTCAGGTTCTGGGGTTCACCTTACTTATTCTCTTGAGCTTAGCCAGCACCGGCCTTTCTGTGGCCTCAGTGGAGTCCTGGTTTTAAAAAAAATTCAACTAAATGAATTTTTGTTTGACTTACTCATGACAAAAAGGTTACCTGTTTACCTGTTCCTTTTTTAGGTCTTTGGTAGCTGAATTTTTTGCTTTCAGAATAACTCTAAGTAAAGTCTAAACCCAGGAAGTGATCCTTCTCTATGACCCTTTTTATTTTTTTTTCAAGAAGTGTGATGTGGCAAAGTTAAAAATGCCTGAACACTCACAAACCTAGATACAGATTCTAGCTGTGCTATGCACTAGGTATGTAACATTGAGAGAGATGTTCAACCTCTTCGTTTTCTCATATGTAAAATGTAGATGCTAATAGTTGTTGGCAAGCCAAAGCATATACACTTCTGGAGGTGGGGGAGAAAGAGAAATATAGAGTTCATAATTCTAAAAACAAAATAATAAAGTTCCATTTGAAAAATCTTTACTTTAACTAAATGTCACATAATAGGACAATGTATTCATCCATCAATCTCCTAATTCATTCAACAAATATTTACCAAATGTCCTCTAGGTGCCATATTTAGTAATGCAAATAATGCTGGTTCAACGGATGAATTATTATGCAATTATTTTTAAATATATAATTTGGAAGCTTATATGATAATCTGAAAATACACTTATGATATTTTTAAATGAAAATAAGTCAGAATGCAAAATGTGTAAGCAGTATAATCCAGACAGTGCAAATAAATAATATGCCTATATGTAGGGGGGGAAATGCTAAAAAGAAACACACCAGAATCTTAATCATGATTGTATTTAGGCAATGCAATTATGGACAATTTTAACTGTTTTATTATTTTCATATTGTAGTGTTTTCCAATTTTTCTTTAATAAACACATTATTCTCTAGAGTTAGAAAACTCTACTCAACAAAAGAAATAATATCTTTGTTGGACAAAAGACTAAGCCAGGTATGCTAATGACTTCAGATTGTAGTTTGGGGCTGTGCTAGTGGCTTTGGTCAGTTTGGTGACTGGGAGAAAGCTCATTTCCTATATGGAAGCACATATTCAGTTAGTGCACAGGAGTCCTCAGGAGCCCCATAAAAGTGTCAGGCGCCTATTCATGGACCTGCAACCACCCATGACTAGGACATATTGAGCATCTTTGCCCTTATTCTGACAGTTCAAGGCCTAAAGCTTGACTGTTAACTGTCTCTTAAGTCTCCTATTGTATAATACAATAAGAACCATAAGCTCTGAGACTAATTTAGGCCTAAGTCTACTTGTGGAGTCTTCAGCCACAGTGATGACATCATCTAGGGATTCGGTGACCTTGAAAAGGGAAACTTCAGACCTTGCTCTCTCTTCAAGTACAAAAGGGTTTGTTACCAGACAAACAATGGTCTACAATTAAGTATAGCTCTAAGACTCAAAGGCCTTTAGAATTTGTCAATGCTCATTGTTTCTTGGTGTATGGTGTTTGGGACAAGAAACATCAATTGGGATGTATTATAACAATCCACAGTCACTCCTGCTGAATAAGAATTTTTGGTCTGAGCCAGGCAGTGGTGGTGCACGCCTTTAATCCCAACCCCAGCACTTGAGAGGCAGAGGCAAGAGGATTTCTGAGTTCAAGCCCAGCCTGGTCTACAGCAGGTGTCTGGCATGGTGGCACACCTGTAATCCCACCTAGTCAGGAGATCAAAACATAGGAATCACAAATTCCCGGCCAGTCTACAAAGCTAAGTGAGACCCTATCTCAAAATAAGATTTTTCTTAGCATGTGAGACACCCTAAATCTGATCCCCAGGAAATCTTCCTCACAAACAAAAGGAAACAAAAAAAAAAAAAAAAAAAACATTCCCATTGTATCTAAGAAACCTTAGGGCAGTCATTAGGAAAAACTGATCACTTTAACCCCATTCTACTTCCTTTTGGGGGGATGGATGAATATATACTACAAGAAATAGAGCAACTCTTAAGACTTAACCTTTGTAGTAGTTAGGATGTATTAAAAAGTTCATCTGTTTGAACTTTCTTAGTATCCTTGTATATCAGCACTGCCTAGTCAGATTTTTCGTTTGAATATCCTGTGTTGGGCTCTTTTCATTAAGGAAGAGGGGAGGTAAAGCAATGTAGAAAGACCTGAGTGTTTGGAGTTGAGACATCAGGAACAAGACCAACATACCACAGGACATTACCAGATGGAAGAATGGGAGCACAGCTGCTTCCCTGAACTTCTAAGAAATGGAGGGTGAGTCTTAGTTCTTCCCTCCTGAGATCCTCAGGAGGGACAACAATGCCCCTCCCTACCTATAGGCCTGTGGAGGGAATGGTAGATTAGCAACCCCACTCCCAACATATCCTGGTTTGAGAAGACTTATCAGAATGTGTTGTTCACACCAATCATACTCAACAAAAGAAACCCCAGTATCAAGGACCACAAGATTCTGCCCTCCTGGTTTCTGCTTGGGATGTCTATCTGAATTCATGGTGACTCTAGCCATGAAATCATAAGGGAATTTTGTGAGTCTTGAGCCTCAGATGGTCTTGTCTTTTTTATCCCTTAGGTAGAATTGTACAAGGAGAACTGAACCTTTCTTTTCATCTGTTTAATAGCATTTTAAGATATACTGCTTCCATGGAATTTTATCCTATGGTTTTATTCCTTCCAAACGAAAGCCTGAAAAAGTCCTCTACTAATGCTTGTAAGATAGAAGTGGAGAGATTTTATTCTTATATTTTTAAGTTACAGGGGTAAGATAAACTAAGTGACTAGTCTGAAGTCACCCAGGGAAGAAAGAAGAGCTAGGAACAGTCTCCAGTTCTCTTATCCCCTAGCCCATTCTTTACCAGTACTCCTTGCTAGACCCCAGGAGCTGTCTGTCAGTGTGCTGACACCACTCAAGAAAATGCAAGTTTCATCCTGACATCAGAAAGACAGAGCCATGATTACGCTTCAGTCCCCAAGGAGGCAGAGAAATTGCTTTTAGTTGACAAGTGCATCTCCCACACACATACCCCTCTGGTTGAATGAAAAGATAAAAATCAAGTTAAAAAAATCCAAATGTTCACTTAATCTTGTAAAGCATTTTGTTCTTTTGAATGAGGGGGTAGGCAGGATGAAAGAATATTTCCAACTCTGTAAGCTTTAACAAGGTGGGGTTGAGGAAAATAGTACAAATGAAGGGGGATACAAAAAAATGTCACAAAGATGAAAAAGTAGGGAGGTGATCCTTTCTTTATTGCCACAATCCATAAAAGCAAATGGCATTACATAAAAAGAACAATACAGAGGTACAGCGTATGCTACAAAATATACAATACAAACTATTGAGGTTTTTCTTCATGTAAAAAATTCTGTGGCTTCCAGTTAGAAGTGCTTAGGGGATGAGCAAGAGAAGCATCCACTTCGATATATTATGAGTCCTCCCCAACCTGTGGCCAGAGTAGCTCTGAAGTTCTTCTCTATCACTGACCTGCAGATGTTTAAGCATGTTACTATTGAGGAGCTCTGAAGTTCTTCTCTATCAATCACTGGCCTGCAGATGTTTAAGCAGGTTACAAATTGCTCTGCTTTCACCTCTAAATTTCATACAGCTTTGGGAAGTTGGTGAAGAAGAGATTAACACAACTCCTGATGTATAGATGAAGGAACTAAAGATCAAATAAGATAAGTGACTTGTCCAATGTCACTGCATTTATTTTAAGCCTTTATTTAGATTTCTGCTTGTGCACCCTTCTCTTGTGCCTGCCTTCCTTGCATTTGCTATACATATGCAAACTGAAATCTACACATTATATACTTATTGACTCTCTTCAGACTCTATATACCTTCAGTGTCAGATACTAGAAACATACCCCTTACTGAGAGTCCAAAATCCCTTACAAAGCCTGACAATCTTTCCAGCTACAAATGTTCTGTTTTTCTAGATGTACTCCACATAGAGCATCCTTCCCACTGAAGTGGAGGAGACAGTTGTTAATATGATGGTATGCACAAGCATTTTTCTATTTCTACTTACTTTTGACTAATTCACAGGAACATAAAAATATACTTATTTTTAGTGTATCATGTGATATTTTGATACACACATGGATAATCATATTTAAATTTCAGCCTCTGGTAACAATCGCTTTGCTTTCAACTTCTATGAAATTAACACTTTAATATTGTAAACAACTCTTTATTGAGCCATTATTTCAACATAAAAATATTGGAAAATACAAAGCTGAGGGGAACTTTCTCTTAGGCAGCTACCTCCCCTGCCTGGGTTGACTTCTGAGTGCCAATGGCTCATTCCCCACCCACAGAACTCCATCAGGATGGCCAAGCCCCAAGGGAAGAAGTGGCACAGCAGGAGAGAAAAAAGGTCAACATAATCCATGAGGACTCTGTTTCTTAGGTGGAACTTGAATACTAGTAAATGTCACCAAGTATTGAATGACCATTTGGGAGTGAAAGATTTGGTGACAAGTCAGCAAAACTGAAGCCCTGGAGAAGGTATCCCAAAGAAATTTTAACTAGAAATGGAGATTTCAAAAAAAAAAAAAAATAGGTGTTTTCTTTTCAATTTCAGGATTTAAGGTTGAGAGTGTAATTAGAGATAATCCAGTATAACCTTCTCATACCACATGGGGCATCACAGAAATCTAGAAAAGGGAAGTGACTTACCCAACTTCATCTAGCAAGTTTCGTAGATAAAATGAGATTAGAAGCCAGATGTCCAATCTTCTAGCCCAGTGCTCATTTTGCAACACTTGCCGTCCCACCTTGAGTTTCTGAGTTCTTCAAAGGTCATCTCCCCACCACAGGACTTGTTCTTCTCAGACCAGCATAGCACTTGGGGGATTTGCAGGCAGCGACAGTCTCTGCTGCTGGGAGCAGAGCCAGGCGCCTGAAGATGGCACCTGTCACATCCCATTGGAATGAATGACCTCCCTCTGAAACTGAGAAGGGCCGGTCGGAATCTGGGAGCGGCACCTTGAGAGCTGTCAGGGCTGGCCTGTGGGGCTAGTGTGGCAGAGGAGGTCATAGCAAATGTCCTGAGCACTGTTTGCTGGGGAGTTTTCTATTTCTCTTGGACTCCAGTGATTTATTAATTACTTTCGGGGCAGCCACTCTGGTTCATTGGTTTAACTGCCATTACCCTCGAGGGGCGGGGTGGGGGGCTGTCTGCCTGCTGTTTCCCTGGGTCTGACTGCTTAGGAGATTGGTTCATGGGACAGCTTAGCTGGACTCTCATACGCCTGTCTGGATTAATGGCATTTGACTGTAGATCATGAAAAATAACCTCAGTAACGGGCAGTGGGGGTAGATAGAGCAGGCAGGAGGAAGGGATGCAAAAACATGGGAGAAGCACATAAAAGAGGGAAGAGAAAGGACGAAGTAGAACAGTATGATGGAAGAATTCTTTTGCACACCAACCATTGACATTTCAGACTCTGTAGCTTCTCTCACTTTTTATCATCCCCCCAATTAATTGCCATTTGTCAATGCAAATAAGCCTTTCTCTACTATAATTCAATTCTGAGATAACTGAAGCCTTAAAGAGAGATGCAGGGCTTGCTAACGAGGTATTTGCTCTTCTCTCCTCTTCTCTCTGCATTCTGGGGACCACAGAAGTTAGTATGAGAACATACTGGAGGACTGGTCCAATAACAAAACCAAAGATGCTAAGGGCTGACTGTTCTATGATCTTCTTTGGATCTGACACCTATCCTAACTTCTAGTACCTAGCACCTCTTTTACTTTCAAATATCCAGGGATTATAATTGTCCCACTGTTCTACCTTCTATATCCCAGGAGACTTGTTAGACAAGAAAATAAGATGCAATGTAGAGTGACACCATTAGAGAGGAACCTGCATAAGACCAGAAAGCAGCCATGCTGAGGAAGACTAGACATAACTGGGCCAGGTCAAATGGAATAAAGATCCTGTGTCATATGCAGCATATATGTCAAAGAGCTGAAGAGCTAGTTATATGTAGAAATATAATTTTTCTTTCTTTTAGTGAAGGATGCATTTGGCTAGATCACAAGACTCTAGGGCCCTACAGTTTTAAAAATGAGAGAAATAGTTAAGTTATCTCTAAGTAGCTGTGGAACCCAACTGATTTTGTTGTTGTTGGTGGTGGTGTTTGTTTTCTGTCTGTCTGTCTGTCTGTCTGTCTGTCTGTCTGTCTGTCTGTTTGTTTGTTTGTTTGTTTTGAGACAGAGTTTCTGTATGTGGCTCTGGTTATCCTGGAACTTGCTCTGTAGATCACACTGTCCTAGAACTCACAAAGAGCTGCCTGTCTGTCTCCCAAGTGCTAGAATTAAAGATGTGTGCCATCCCTCCCCCCAACCTGACTAATTTTAAGTGGGCCTCTGGGGTGTAAGTTTCAGAGATGAGGAAAGAAGAAACTATGTGATGAGGGTGTGAAACATGCACTGTAGGCTTCCACAGCCACCTGGGACATGCTCTGTTGTCTAGTACGCCGAAAATAGGACCACATCTTGCTAGCACCACCCTCAGAAAATAGAGGGATTCACCAAATTATCTTTCAAATCACACTTCAGTGTCATTAAAGCAGCCTGTCCATCCTTGTCATTGATTCTGAGATACCCTGTACACCATGGAGTCGGGGATGGGGATATTAGTGACCAGAACCAAGCTCAAGGACAAAAGGTATAAGCGATGATTTTCATCCTTCATCCTCATCCCATAGGAAGAAGGGAGCATTTCTGGTTCCAGCCTTCAGCATGAATATTCCAAAGTTCAGTCATCAAGAAACTTCTCAGCTTCTTGTACCTTTTAACTTCCCCTCTTACAAACCTCTACCCTCTGCCCATGAACTCAGCCCTCTCTATAAAGTGTGGGTGTTTTTTTCTGGCCATTTTAATCCTACTTCTTGGTCTGTGGAACTTTTATAATGTCTGCTATCTATTCACCCTTTTACCCCTTCCTATAGTCTCCTTTGTTGCAGCATGATTAATTTTCTCTTTTTCTGTAAGTTTTCTTTTCCATCACACTCCATGAAGACATTGACATATGCCTGGACAAAATGACCTCCCTCTTCTCCACAGTCTCCTTCCAGCTCTTTGCCTTCTCCTCAGCCTCAGTGCCATGCCTTGTATTTTCTCATACACCACTTCCTGTGTTCACAGTAAGATGCTTTTGATCACTACATACAACACACACACACATACACACACACACACACACACACACATACACACACTCACACACACTATACCTTTTTTAGTGAAGTTGCCAATAGTCGTTTGGAAACCTAGTCTAAGAGGACATATCTCTGGCCTAAATTTGACTTGCCTCCTCTGCCAAATCCCTCATTGTGAATTTGCATTCATGGAAACTCTCTTTTACCTTGTCTCTGAAGACAATGAAGATTTCTCCTTCCACCTCTAAAGCCTTCTCTGATACTCTACAAGACTCACTCCTCAAAGTCCTGTCCCTAATGATCCAATCTTATATGAAGAGGCTCCCCCCTCCCTTCTCCCTCTCTTGGCCCTTGCCTCTCTAGATCATTTCAAAGTACCTAAAGTAATGTACTAAATAGAGCAGACAATTAATGTTTACCTAAATGACTAGCATTTGCTAATTATTTGGCACCTGATACATAACAAATGTTTCATGAAAGTTATAATCGGTTTTTTCTAGTTTACAAGCATTTTTCGTATATTTATTTGACTCTGTACTCATATAATATCCCTGTGTACGTGGTTTTGTCTTAGTCCCTTTTTCATGATGAAAATGGTGGAATAAAGCAGGCATTTATTTTCAGCCCCTTCTACACCAAGTGTTTTTATACACATTTTAATTAAATATTCAGAAAGCACTGGGAAGTAGGTGTTCTTACTACAATTCTACAGATGAGAAAACTGAAACTCAGAAAGGAGTCCAAGATCACAAGAAGCATATAATTTGCCTCCTCTGCTATTTCATTGTTCTGTAAATTTGATCATAGTAAATCTGGTGAGCAGTACTGAGAGGGCATACAAAAGGTATTATAGAGTGATATGATAATTATTATTTACATATATAATTTTTTTCATTTTCATTCCTATGAAATTTACTGTCAGCCATATAAAGAGCTGAAATGGAAAATAAAAACTTTTTTATTTCCAAACAATCCTTGCCTTTCTCCTTGCATATTACAGTTGTAGGAACCAAGAATTGAGTGTGTCCTATGTACCAGGCATTGTACTTAGATTTAATTGTGAACATAATCTTAAGGGGCTATTATTGTACCACAATATATGCATGAGAGAATTGCACCACAGAGGAGTTCAGTAACTGGATAAAGGACCCCTAGTTAACCTGTGAACTATTGGAAATTTTAAGTTAGGTTGGTCTAATTCCAAAGTTAATATTCTTTCAATAATACTAGACTGCCTTTCTAAAAGGATGGGAAGGGTCAGAGTGACTATGTGACATCAAGTCTCCTGACTATATTTCACATCTCTTTTTCAAAGGGACTGCTTTATATTGTCAACAATCTTCATATGCATGTGGCCCATTTTCTCCAAAGGGTTCTTTCTAAGTATGTAACAAGAGAGAAGCATGGGTCTCTCTTCACTTGAGAGAATTATTAATCAACCATCATGCTTTGACAAAACCCTTATCTCTAAAAGAGCTGAGCTGTGCTAGGAGAGTTCCTCAGCTCCCTGCAGCTTGAAGTCAGGAGCTCACTCCCTGCCTGCACATAGCATCCATTCTCCAGGGAGCCTTCTAGTCTCACAGTGTCAGAGTCATTTCACTGAAGGCTAAATTGTGTGTGTGTGTGTGTGTGTGTGTGTGTGTGTGTGTGTGTGTGACTCTGAGAAAGTGAAGTCCCAAAAGGGGGTGAAGACTCTGAGCTAAGATTCCAAATGCAGATGGACTCTGGGGGTGTTTATCTCCATCTAAATGATGTGTCAAATTCTAGCAGCCACACTCCATACAATGAGTTCTAAAGACTGTATCACTGTTATCATTAAGAATATTAATAACTTTATATTTGTACAAGGATCTTCCATTTACACAAAAGTCTCCTGCACAAGATTTTTATTTATTTTTAGTTTGTACTCCCTTTCAATCTTTTTGGATTTAGCATTCCCCCAAAATAGCCCCCCTGTCCAGTCTAGGGGAATTACAGTCAGTGCAGGGAAATGGACAGTTAAGACCAGAGAAGAATTTTGTCAAGTAAAATGTAAGGTCAGTAATTGATCCTGTTGCACATTTAAGATCGCAAACATATTCAAGGTATTAAATGCAGCTCTCCAGTCTCCTTCCTTTCCTTTGCCTGTTTCTAGAGCCTGCAGGACCTCTCTGCCTTAGCTCCTCTTGTCATCAGAATTCATCCTTCCCCCATAGATGGCTTCAGGGACACAGTAGAAGCTGGTTCATCAATTATCTCTTCCCCTCCTCCAGACCAATTTTCTCATGCATTTGTATGAATCTGCTTAGCATCCTGCAAAGAGATAGGCAGTAGTAATAATCATATCTAACACTCATGGAATTTTTACTATGAGGCAGGCTCTATAATAAGCATTCTACATGTATAATTTTTGCTTGACCCTATAATGGTCCCATGAAGAGGAGTTATTAAGATCCCATTTCATAGAGAAGAACATTTCATAGAGAAGGCACTAAGTGACTAAGCAACCTGCCAAGGACAATAGCTAGCGAATACAGAGACAAGATTCAAACTGTACATGTCCATAAACTACTAGTATACTGTCTCTTGCTATTGGCCTCCTTTCTCATATACCAACAGGAAGTCTCAAAGATTGGGAGACTATGTAACAGAGGTAATAGTCTCAAAGAAAATAATTTTCCTCTCATTTTCTGTCAGTATCAAGTTGTAGGACTCCAGGGAGTCACTTAAAGTCCCCTGCTTCTGAATCTGCAAACAGGCTCCAGTTTGTGAGATTCAAGAGAGCCTAGCCAAGAAAGGTTAATCTCCTCCAAATTTATAGAGCTTAAAAGCACCACAAAAATGCAAAGTGTTCCTTATCATAATCCTTAACACTATTATTCCAGCCTATTCATCTACCAATGAACTTGGGATAGAGTCCTGGCTCTGTCCCTGGATTCTGGTGCCATTTAAGTGCCAAGACAAATGGTCTAAGGGAGTAGTGGGTGATCTATTATAAGGATATGGATTATTTCTCAGGAGTAAATCGTTAGCCTTGTCGGACACTGATGAATTCTCCCACTGCACCTGGGGGCGCATCTCTCTGCCCTGGACGTGCAGGGAATGCAAGCAGTGACTAGAGTCTCACAGTGACTGTGCAGATGGGGTCCTTGGGGGAGGGGAATAAGCATGAAGAATCCCTGGAGCAGCAACAATCCCACCCACCTGTGAGAAGACGGATAATGAACTTATCCACCCACAGCTCAGCCCAGGGTGTGCAAGAGTAATTTCTGCCCCTTCCTGATGTTTAAAGCATGGTGAAGGAGGAAATAAAGCAAAAAAGAGCCTGGCATTTTGGCACACCAGAAACTCCTCAAAGAGAGCTAAGAGGAATGGACAGCAGAAAGAGAAGCAGAAGTAAAGGAATAGAGAGGACAAGGATAAAATAAGGAACAAAGAAATAAGAAAACTACAATAAAACACGAAAGAAAAATCATGAAGAATAAGAAGCTCACAGTTAAAGAGAAAGCCAGAAAGAAGACTTAAGAGAATAAGGAAAAAGAGGAGGGGGGGAATCAAAATAAAAACAAATCTTACAACAAAATTTTGTAATGATGCTGGAGTAGGGGCAGAAAATGAATTTGTATGTAAATATGTATGTGTGTCAGTACAAATCCATTTTCTGCCCCTAAAGTCTGGAAGGAAAGCAATGAATATCTCTTGAGGCTGGAGAGATGACTCAACACTTAAGAGTACTTGATGCTCTTGCAAAGGATCTATGTTCAGTTCCCAGCATACCCAGGGTATCTCACAACCATTGGCAACTATAGTTACAGGGGATCTGATACTCTCTTCTTGTCTACACAAGCACCAGGCATGCATGTGGTCATACATTTCAGTCACACACATAATTTTTTAATGATTCTTTTTTCTATATTAGATGTTTTCTTTATTTACAATATCTCCTTTCCCAGGTTCCCATCCAAAATAAAATAAAATAACAAAAAACTAAAACAAACCCCTGTTCCCTCCCCCTCCCCCTGCTCACCACCCTGTTTACTGGCCATGGCATTCCCCTGCACTGGGGCACAGAACCTTCACAGGACCAAGGGCATCTCCTCCCATTGATGGCCATCCTCTGCTATACACATGCTGCTGGAGCCATGGGTCCCACTGTGTGTATTCTTTGGATGGAATTTTAGTCCCTGGAAGCTCTGAGGGTATTAGTTAGTTCATATTGTTGTTCATCCTAAGGGGCTACAAACCCTTCAGCTCCTTGGGTCCTTTCTCTTGCTCCTTCATTGGGGACCCTGTACTCAGTCCAATGGATGACTGTGAGCCTCTACTTCTGTATTAGTCGGGCACTGTCAGAGCCTCTCAGGAGACAACTATATCAGGATCCTGTCACCCAGCACTTGCTGGCATCCACAATAGTGTCTGGGTTTGATGACTGAATATGGGAAGGATTTCCAGGTGGAGCAGTCTCTGAATTGTCTTTCCTTTAGTCTCTGCTCCATAGTTAGTCTCTACAACTCTTCCATGGGTATTTTGTTCCCCCTTTTAAGAAGGGATGAAGTATCCACACTTTGGTCCACCTCACACCAGTCAGAATGGCTAAGATCAAAAACTCAGGTGACAGCAGATACTGGAGAGGTTGTGGAGAAAGAAGAACACTCCTTCATTGCTGGTGGGATTACAAGCTGGTACAACCACTGTGGAAATCAGTTTGGCGGTTCCTCCAGAAATTGGACATAGTACTACCAGAGAACCCAGCTATACTACTCTTGGGCATATACCCAGAAGATCTTCCAACATGTAATAAGGACACATGTTCCACTATGTTCATAGCAGCCTTATTTATAATAGCCAGAAACTGGAAGCAACCCAGATGCCCCTCAACAGAGGAATGGATACAGAAAATGTGGTACATCTACACAATGGAGTATTACTCAGCTATTAAAAACAGTGAATTTATGAAATTCTTGGGGAAATGGATGGATCTGGAGAATATCATCCTGAATGAGGTAATCCAATCACAAAAGAAGACACATGGTATGCATTCTCTGATAAGTGTATATCAGCCCAGAAGATCAGAATACACAAAGTACAATCCACAAACCACAAGAAACACATAAAATTTTTTAAAACTTTAACATAATACATAAAATACTTCCTGCCTTGCACCAACTGTTCACTAATCTTATAAGGAAAAGCAATGAGGGCCAAAACAATGCCAGCACAAACCAGACACAGAAATCTAAACGTATAGAAAAGTACATTCTCTCTCTCTCTCTGTCTCTCTCTCTCTCTCTCTCTCTCTCTGTCTCTGTCTCTCTCTCTCTTTCTCTCTGTCTCTCTCTCTCTCTCTGTCTCTGTCTCTCTCTCTCTGTCTCTGTCTCTCTCTCTC
>NC_045030.1:53222146-53236856 GCF_008632895.1 Mastomys coucha | reverse complement strand
TGTGTGATTCTCTCTTTCTTGCTCTCAGATACAGAAACTTAGGCAAATGGGCACATGAAAGAGAGCAATCCAGCTATTTGGGTGCCAAAAGATGCAAGACATTGTCCAAATTCAACTTCACAAAAGACTGACAAAAAATAAAAATAAAAATAAAAAGCCAGTCCAATCAAAAGGGTAGGCCCAAGAAGAAGTATAGATACACTACCAGGGAAGATGATAGAAACTCTGGAAATGATGATCATATGAAAAAATAAACGACCAGGGTCAGAGAAGGTTCAGCCTTAGCTCAATTCCTCCCCTCTGCATTCAGGAAGTTTTCTAATGCCAGGCACTAGCTTCTCTCTACTTCCCTCCAAGTTTTCCTCTAACCTTTATGACAGTTGGCAACAATGTAATTTATTTAAATAAACTCATGCCTGCTAACGGTCTACTAGCTACTCTGTCACCCTTCCTTGGGAACAGACCCTGTACTCCACCAACACCACTACTGGTTTGAATGACTATCCAAAAGTCCTCTTCAGGCATGGCTGTAAGTGGTAGCATTTTTAGTCCTGTGGCTAAGGGAATTGTAACTCATCTTGATTTCTACTCCAAGACTAGAGCTTTCTCCACTATATACACAGTTCTCTCCAATTTTTGTACGATGAGAAGACCAAAATATGAGATCCATACCCCAGATGGAATAACAGAAGTGTTAAACAAGGCCAGATGAATTGTAAGGGTCTTTCCAGCCCTAACATTCTGGGATTCTATGACTAAAAACTAATTCATTCCAATCTAAACCTGCAGTTTATAACAGGACAGAAGTTGATTGGGTTTTCTGGACAAACATGGCATCACTGTTGTCCCCAATAAATATTTAGCCATGGCCCCAATTTATTAATTTTGTTCAATATCAATATTTCTTGGTGAAGCTTCCAATACTGACTGATAGACCCCTGATAATGTGAAACACATAGCCTCCAGAGAAGCTACAGCTGGCCATTCATGTGTCCATCTGGCATGTTCTGACAAACAGGCTGCACCACCCTTTCTGGCTAGTGCTGGCCACATTCAAGACTGACACAAGTGCATTTTAAAAGGAAACAGTATTTTATGGAAAAGATCAGGGTACTCTAAGGGCTTTGAATTGTTATAGCCTGCTGATTACATAGAGAACCAACCTGAACAGCTGTAGATAACATTACTTGAGATTCTACCTTCTTAAATTTCATTCATTCATTCATTCATTCATTCATTCATGCATGCATTCTACAGAGAATATTTTCTCTTTGCCAACCTCTGCACTAGAGCTAGGAATATATACTCACCTGGGAATCAAAATTGTGGTAAAGGAGAGCATAGTTGAGATAAAGCCACATTTTATCAGTACTGCTGCTTAACATCAACAAACTTAGGCTATGGATAAATATTCATGAGAAGGAAAAATTTGCTAGTATTACTGTATATGCAGAGTTTTAATTATTTCCCCCCAGGCAAAACAGTTGAATCAGAGGCCCTTCTTTTTTTTTTTTTTTTTTTTTTTTTTTTTGTCTGCAGTATTCAAGATTCATGTAAGTCTTGTAATTAGTTCAGGTGAAATGATTGCTTTGTAATTATAGCTCAAAAAAGTACAAGTTAGCTGAATGTATTTTCTTTATCTTTTATTTACACAGTCTTAGTGACAGGGTTTCATTTGTTGGTGATTGTTTCAAAACATTGATTTGGGAGATTATCTGGACATTTATGGAAAGATAAGGGAACATAGACTTCCTTTGATTCTGCCGTGACATTTACCCTGTCATTACCAAGTACTAAGAGGTTTGGACATATTGTCAAGCATCTCTCACTTCATATATCCAACAACTACATACCATATACCATATACCATATGCCATATGCCATATGCCATATGCCATATAGCATATACCAAGCACCTGTGCTAACTCACACACATAGTCAAACATAAACATTGGGAAGAGTCAGTTATACCTCTGCCTGTGAAAGGCTATGTACCAATAAATAACTTAAGGACTTTATAAGAGAGATGTGTGGGAAAGGAACCAAGAACTAAGACTAAACAATGAGGAGAACTTGGCAAAAAAGACAAAAGTAGCTGGAGAGATTCTAAGTGACAGGGGAACATTTGGTGGTCTATGGCAAAAAAACAAAAGTAGCTACAGAGATTCTAAGAGACAGGGGAACATTTGGTGGTCTATGGTGACAGAGGTGTGAAAGTCTACCCTATGTATATCATGTTTGGGCTAAAGATGAACAATCCCTATTCCTCTAAGACTTCTTTTAAAACAGTAGAATGTGTTCTTGAGATCTAGAGAGGAACACAACAAGCAGATCACTCTGTGGATGAGATTAGCCTAGTAGCTTGCTTCACATCTAACTGCATGAATTTAGGATGAAATATATCCACTCCCTTTGTAAAACAAAACAAAAAGATAATGGCTCTTATCCTCTAATTCTCTTCTCTTGAAAATCACTTTCTTCGCCTTTCTAATATGTTCATCTAACAGAATTCTTTCATGGAGGTGAGAGGATTCAAGTATTACTGTATACTAAGGTGGCTTTCAAATTATTCACATTCCAAAGGAGCCATAATGATTTCCAAGATAATTGGTTGTAGAAATAAGTCCTTCTAAAAACCCTGCAATAGAATGTTCGTGATGCCACAGGATGATTCAGAGCATTTGGCCTTAATTACTTTGATTGTCCGCCAGGATTTAATATATGAATATTACATTGTGATCTTCAATTTAATTTCTTGTATAAATGGATTGTGGCAGAATCCTGTAGTCCTGGAACTGGCACATAATTCAGCGTGGGAGACACTATCTTAACTCATCTCATTACTCAAGCCATTTGTTGTCCTTCAGGCTTTGACAGCCAGGAGATGGGAAAGTAGCAGAGGTGATGTGATCTCTCAACCTGGGTCCAGACAGACATGAGCCATCGTCTCTACCGATTACGTTGTTACACAGACACAGATAGCACTTACTTTCAGAAGAGAGAGGGGAAAAAAACCCACTCCAGTTAATGTGCAGCTATGTGTCATGGGATTTCTTAGCATAGTGGAGTGGGAAAACCTGTGACACACATGCCGGGGACCTTAGATCTAGTCTTAAATAGGACACTAAATTTGAAGTATGATCTTGGGCAAGTCCTTTAATTCCTTTGAGCTTTCCATTCCTCACTATTCAGGAGAAAAACCACACAATCACCAAGTTGCACCCCCTTCCCCAAAGGAACATTTTTTTCTCACAAATCTAAAGTCTTGGCACCGTAACTGAACAAAAGTCATTGCTATACATCCCATGAATAATAAACCACCTAGTAAGCAAAGGCAAGATTTGAAGGGAGGGAGGAAGTCAATTGGAGGGAAAGAGATATTTGAAAAGGAAGGGGAGGTGGAGGAGACAGTGCTGCAGCCTTAGTAAGGTGTCTCTCTTGCCTGTATCAAGGAAAATTTGCAAAGGACTTAGCAAAATGGGCATCATTCAGGCTCTGGAAGTCTGACGGAAATTGGGGGAGTGAGAATGACACTCAACAAATGTTAACTGAGTGGCCACTGTGCTGGGAATTTATCTCTGGTGGAGGCAGGGGCTTACTATCATATATTGATATCAAAGAATGTATATATAAAATCTATAAATAACTCCTAAAATAAATAAGGGAAAGGGCAATCTAGTAGAAAAAAAGGTGGATGGCAAGCTTAAATAGGAACTGTGTGTAAAAGAATATAAAAAAGGCCAATGAATATATGAAAAGATGCTCAACCTTATTAGTCACCAGAGAACTGCACACTAAAACCACAGTGAGATACCACTGTACACCCACCAGAATGATTAAAATTTCAAAATCTGAAAACGGTGTTGAGAAGGGTTTGGCACAATGAGAAGGTGTAAATTGGTGCACACTTTGGAAAACTGGCAAGAGCGACCAAAATGGAACATGTGCTTATGCTATGATTCAGTTATCCAACTCCTAACAAACACAGGCACATGTGCACCAAATGAAAAACAAAAACATCCAGAGTGATGTTAGTCCAAATAACTCCAAGCTGTAAGTATCTAGATTTTCATGTCTACTAGAATGGATAAATCAATAGTGGCATAGTCACAAAAGGAATATTACACAATAAGAAAGAACAATAGAAGTTTCATGCTACAATGTAGAAGAATCTTACAAATCTAATATTAAATGAAAAATCCATGCACTGAGAAGGACATATCAAATGATTGCAGAAATTCAGTGACTAGAAATCTTATAATGTATAAGGATGTAAGGTGTATGAGTATAAAAAGAAAAAAAATAAAAGTTCAGGTAAAAAGAATAGCTGTTACCTTTTGGAAGGGAATAAAAGGATTAAGGTTAGGGATGTGGGCACAACATGAAAATCAGGACTGCTGACATTCTATTTCTGTTGCTGTGTTTGAGGCAGGGGCATGCTATACAGTTCTAGACTGCCTGACTTGGAAGCCAATAAGTAGACTAGGCTTTCCTTCCAACTCATAGAGACTCTCTGTACCATGGTGATCAGCAGAAATATTCTGCTTTCCAGTTGGGTAACAGATAGCACTGGTCTTTCATTGTCCCCAATGAAGGAGCTTGAGAAAGGACCCAAGGAGTTGAAGGGTTTGTAGCCCCTTAGGATGAACAACAATATGAACCAACCAGTACCCTCAGAGCACCCTGGGACTAAACCACCAACCAAAGAGTACACATGGAGGGACCCATGGCACATATGTAGAAGAGGGTGGCCTTGTTAGGCATCAATGGAAGGAGAGTCCCTTGGTCCTGTGAAGGCTCAATGCCCCAGTGTAGAGGAATGCCACGACAGGGAGGCAGGAGTGGGTGGGTAGGTGGGGGAGCACCCTCATAGAAGCAGAGGGGATCAGATAGGGGGTTTGGGAGGGAAAACCAGGAAAGGGGATAACATTTGAAATGTAAATAAATAAAATATCCAATAAAAAATAAATGAAAAATAAATGGTGCATTGATGATTTATGTGTTTCTTTCTGTGTATAGTATTTTAAGAGAAAACTTTAAAACAGAGGAAAGAAAAAGTCAAAGATACCTTTGTCTCAGGCCCCAGATCCTCTCACATTCCTGGTAACAGGATTCAAGGCTCTTTTCATGTCTCTGTACCTGTCCACAGTGATAGTTCATCTTTAAAGCAAGGCTGACCCCCACCTGTACCTAACAAATGTCATCCAACTGAGGTCAGTGACACCATGTACCTGCTATTGTATAGAATCCTACTATTTTTCCCTATTCCCAAATTATTCTTGCTCCATTGCAGCTCTGTCTTATCCCCAACTCTGTTTCATCTTCTATCTGCAGTCTTCTTCATGCCTTTTGGACTAATGACTAAGGAACCTAAGTAGAATTCTTTTTCTGAAGCTCAGCAAGCTCTCCTCTCTAAAGATTTCAGTACCTACTTTGCATTCTGAATCTTCCTCCGCCTCTGTCCAACTTGAATAGATTCTCCACTACTACCTCATACCAAGATCTAAGATATTGAAGTGCCTTATTGAAAACTCTTGGAGCCAGATACATTTCAGAATTGTGACATTGAAGGGTGTTATCAAGATAAGCATATCCATTTGTTTTTAATTATATAATGCATTTAGCAGATAGTGACATAGTTCATATAATCAAAATGTTCATATTTTTGTTAATGGAATATATTAATATCCATGCTAAGTGGGATGAAAACTCAATATTGTCATGCAACAATGTGGATAAATCTTGGGATAGGTTAAAACGAGTTTTAGTGTCAATTTTTAAGTACTTTGTATTTTAAAAAATTATAATTAACCACACTCATGAAATCTTTTGGAGGCTGAAGCAAGAAGATTGCCATGAATTTGAGGCCAGCCTTGTCTACCTAGCAAGTTTCCAGCCACCCTGGACTACAAAGTAAGACAATGTTTTGCAAAATGAAAAAGGATAAGAAAGAAAAAGAAATTTTAGTAGGAACCCCTGTTCTTCCTTTAAACAGATAGAAGGATGGAAATACAGAGGGATCCAATACATAAATTATGTATAATTATCTTCCCAAATAGGTGATAAATACACATTTAACAAATTTCTTTAGCTCTAAGTCAGAGTGACCAGTTGTGAGTAATGAAATTCCAATGCTGGCAAGAATAACACTATTGTAGAAGTCCACCCCATGTAAATCTGCTACCAGACCAGAAATGCTCTGCTATGGTTCTTATAGCCACCTCTGGTACTCAATCAGTAGCCACTCATGAAAAGTACACATCTTTTTTCTTGTTGTGGGTACTGTAAGCCTAACTAGAAGGCAAATATTGGCATGACACATCCCTGGGACTATTCTGGTGGGTTCAATGTGAAAGGAAGTAGTAAGCTGCACACAATACTTTGAGCTACTTTTGTTTAAGTATTATTACTCTCAGTCAGGCTTTGCAATGGTATTAAGTAGTAATCAGTTTAGAACTCCTTTCAGGGCAATACTGAGAGTTTAGTGAGCGCATGCGGATAGTTCAACATAGAGGTAGGTATTTACTTCCAGATAGCTTGGGATATTATGTTCTATTGTTCTGGTATGTTCCAGAGACAAAGCGAGGGTTCCAAAAGAGACTGATAAGGAAATAGAGCATAAATCCAAGTTAAATCATCAAGCTTTTCCACCCAGGAGATACCAGCAGATCATGGAAAACCCATTCTCAGAACAATGTCTGAAAGGGAAAGCCAGCTGGGAAGATAAATTTTAGAAGTTAGAAAACCTTTGGGACACAAGATTTGCTTCTAGGGGGCAGAAACTGTTAAGCATAAGTTTGGTACCTCCCACAGCCATGCCCTTCATGCTCTTCAACCTGAAACTAAGAGAACAGGAGTCATATGAGCCCCACCACCTCTTACTGCTCTACTTTTGAAACCTAACAAATCCATGCTATGGTTCTTTAAAAAAAAAAAAGTGTGTGTGTGTGCGTGTGTGTGTAATTTTTCATAAGAATAATACATGTTTCTTGTTAAAATTTAGGCAGCCAGATAAACACATGAAAGCTTAAACTCACTTAGCATTCCATTTCTTACACATATCAGTGTACTTTCTCCTTGTTTGCTTTTGTTTCCTCTTCTTTCATAAAATTGTGATCATGGAGTTTTGTGTTTTGAGTTATACTCTCGAGAACACTTAGGACATTTCTCATTTGCACTAAATTTAGTGCAATTTGAAAGTCCACCAGATACAGTGATCATACTTTAATATAGAATGTGCACCCTTCCTCTATGGAATTTAGTCTGAGTAAGAAGATGAGACAGATATACACGATCCAATAGTGAGAAATACAAAATGGGATATAATTAAATTTCATTTAGGAAGATTATCAGGAAAGACAGTGAGAATCGAAAGGCAGGAGAGATTGATGTGGGTAGAGAGGAAGGCTCATGGATAAGAAAGGACTTAAATTGTCCTTTACAGGATAAACAAGGAGAATGAGAACAGAGAAGCATTGAGGAAAACTAAAAGTGAGAATCGTTTTATCCTTTTTGTTGTTAATGATAGAAACCTACCCAAGGCCAGTTTTGGAACTCTTCAAAGGCTCATCTTCCATATAGTCAAATGAAGCCAGGTTTCTCACTTGAAGGGGATTTGGAAAATAAATGCATAAAAAATGAATCACTCATGCTAATAGGACAATAGCTTAGGCTCAGACCTTCTACAATTTAGAAATTGTCTTTTTTGCTGTATATTGAACAGTGATGGCTTGCAAGTCCACAGTTGGGCAACTTCTAGGTAGGTTGCTGGTTACATGACTCCAGAGCCTTGCTCACAATCAATTCACTACTGTCTTGGTAAGACAGAAGAGATTACCACAAGAAGAGATTACCAATGAGGAAGCCCAGGGCCCAAGTCCCCTTCTTCTACTGAAAACACAGTTCAAGATGGGGAGAACTAAGTAAGTCATATTTGTGCTCTGAAGACCTCCCCACGTGGAACTCGAAATTCCCCAGGGGCAGAAAATCAATGGAACAAAGAAAAGTAGAAATATTATAATTTGTTCATTTGTAATGTTTTCAAACTGTCCTTTCTTATGTTGAGAGACCTGTCACTAACCAGCTGTATGCCTTTGAGAAAATTGCATTACATCTCAGAGTTCACCTCAGTCATCTTCCCCATCTGTAAAATGGGAACTATACCAAAGTTCCCCTTGGCACCAGAATCCTATGGACCTATGACTATTTTGGACTATGACTTCCTTTCGAATTTTAGGACTCCCCTATGACAATGCAAATAACTCTGAGAAAAGGCTACATCTTACCCTGCGTTGCCAGTCACCACCATACCTGGGAATCGAAGTCCTTTAAGGGATGGGACCAGGAGAGCAAGAAGGCCCAGCCTAAGGGGAAAGGCACAGAAAGGAGAAGTGGGTGGGTTCTCAAGATGTCACCAGTTAAGCAGAGGGAGGATCTTAATACCTCCTCCTCTTTCTGCCTCTCCCCTGAAGTGCCCAGCAGCAGGCTGTGCCTGGTTGCATGCCTCCGTAGGTGCCTGCTCAGCACAGGATGACCTGGCTGCCAGCATACTATTCTAAGCCAATGAGAGAACCTTGAGGTGAATGATCTTGAGGCCAATCATAGGTGGACGTATCTCTTTAATGGTTAGAGAGATTTTTATCTTTGGCTCCTTTTCATTGGTTCAGGCTAACAAAAGTCTCTGTGGACTGTCAGCCAATGCCAAGTCATCAGCCGACAGGAGTGGGTTTAGCTTATAGGAGGTCTTGTTTTCATCTGGCTCTGAAGTAGCCCTGCCTGAAGGGCTATCCTCTCTCTTCATTGTCATCCCTGGTTGAAAGCTTCTGCCAAGAACACAGGAGATCTAAGCAGTTTCACCTAACTGAGGCAGCCTGCTGAGAGGTAGGCATACTTGGGGGTCAGGGGCTGTGTGCTTGCCCAGCCCCTGCAGGTGAGTGCAGGCATATCAGCAAAGGAAAAGAATGAGGAGGTAGCACTGGTGGGAGTGAATTCTGTGATGCTAAAGGCAGATCGTGACAGGTTACACTGTTATTACTTCCTTCCCACAAGTTATAAATATTCAAGGGGCCTATTGAAATCCCTATAGTGTCTTCTGTGTTCTTACCCTGTGTGCCCACAGTGAGAGGATTCCTAAGAGAGTAAAAGGTGTACTGGTTCCTACTTAGAACTTGAATTCCCTACTTTAAGTTGCCTCCAATATCCAGTGATAGATATTGATGTAGCTTGACTCCAAACACAGATTAAACCCATGCTAAAGTTCTAAAGTCCTAGCCTAGTGTGGGCACCTCTGGTTATGCTTCATGGAATGCTAGGACTATGGGTTCCACTGTAGGTTACTCTCTAGGAGTAATTTGGATCTCTGACCACTGATGTAATTCTTAGTCTCATGCTAGACCAGACGTGTAAGTCTGACAGCTTTCTAAGCAATGTGAACATACGAAGCAAGGTAAGAGAACATCCAAGGGACAAAGCCAAACCTTCCATGTTTGTGGAGAGATTCAGTCACTCTGGGGATATTTACTGAGTGCTTTCTGGGAGCTAGGCACTATGCTAGATACTAAGTGGACAGAAAAATAACACATATGGTCTTTTGGCAAATGTTACCAGGCCAGAGCCAAGAGAGTGTGTGTTTTGGTCTTAGACCATCTTTAATTCTTTTAGTGATTGCCTTGTAATAATGGCAGATCTTGAGATACTCCAGAACTGTGCTTTTATTAAAACTGGTCAGAGAAGTCTATTCCCAATACTCTTGACAATGCTCCTAATTTAAACGTTGTTTCAGAAAAGAATTTGCCACAAATTTGCTTAAAGATCTTGGATGAGTCATTTCTTAGTTCTCCCTATAACAAGGAGTTAGACACAAAACAGTGAGGTCCTTTCCTAATCTAATAGACAGTCTAAAAGAATTTAGTACTTAGTATGAACTTAACTAGCTTAATGGGCTTTGCCTCATTCGAAGCATCGTCTCCAGTTGTTCAATGAGGTGCTTTGTTACTAGTAAAGAAGAGAAGTACTTTGAAAGAAGCATGAAGAACAAGGAGAAAGTATGGACTTTCTCGGAATCTTCATATCCTTTTTCATCAGGTTACAGGACCCTGCAATCAATTGAAGCTAATCCCAACAGATTATTTAGGTACTAATGAAAAAATGAGTAAAAATAAATCTGACTGGGGCTTATAATGCTTGAGTATCAAGTAATTGTTGCAAGACCATTACAGGCTGGTAAAATTTCTGAGCAGCTATTTCCTAAGCTTTGGACACCAGGTTTGCAACAGCACCTTTGCTCATTGCTCTCCCCCTTCCTGCCTGTTTAGGTATCTCTTCTAGTTCACACGTCCATCTTACTGGCCCCTTATATTTTGAAGGATGCAAGGTCAGGAAAAATGAGAGAGATTCAGAGCTGCACATCATTCCTTAAGTACATTTAATTGTAAAAGGCATCTAATCAATGTGAGTTCCCTGTCTGGACATAGCAGCTAAGAGAGGTAAACCAAAATAAGACGTCAGAGGGGGACCAAGAGGGGATGGAATCAATGAACCCAATCAATAATCCATATTAATGTTTCTTATATGAGCACACTGAGTGGTAGCTCTCCAGGTGCCAAATGGCATCTGGGAAACATTACTCCATCCCCCAATTGACGTAATAATTAGATTGCATAAATGGCTCCTCTGCAATCGCTGCCAGCCCAAGAGACAAATGTTATTGGTGTGCCAATCAATCTTCCCCTATCTTACCCCTCCCCATCAAAGTTTCAACCTACATCAGCGATTATGCTTTGGAGGTCAAAAGCTACCCAAAATAAGTGAAAACTGGCTAAAGTGAGTTTTTGAGTAGGTTATACCAGACTGCATCCCAGTTGGGGGGCATATAAGTAAGGACTTTGGAATGTATGCGAACAGACCACAAGTGGACATACCACAAGGGGACAAAAGACTAAAGGAAAGCTAGTGGCTTCTTCTGCAAGACTTTGCCTTTCTCTGTCCCAGTGCACCCTTAGGCAAACTGATGGACTAAGGAAAACATGACAATGAAATGCACTAATCATTTGGTATAGATCCTTGTGAAAGCCTAAACAGTGCCCCTTCAGCCAAAAACAATGTATTAATTCCCCAGAATCTGTGGCTATGGCATTTTATGAGCCATTGCTGATATAGCTTAATTAATGATCTTGAGATGAGGAGAATATATTGAACTGTCCAGCTTAGTCCTAAGCGCAATTAAAAGTGTCCTTAATAGAATGAATCAGAGGGAAATTAGAGATGAAGAGGAGAAGGCAATGTGTTTGTAGAGGCAGAGCTTGGCATGTCAGCATCCACCAGAAGCTAAAAGAGACAAAGAATATACTCTCCCCTGGACTTTTCAGTGGAAAGTTAACTTTGCCACTACTTGGATAAATTTACATTACATTTCTGGTCTCCAGACTGAGATAGTATATTTCCATTGTGTTAAGCCACGTATTCGGTGGGAATATATATATGTGTGTCCACAGCCCTATTAAACACTAACATATTCTTCCATCACTATGTCTCATGGCAAATACAATGATAACTTCCTATTGCATAAAGAGCATCAAAATCATTTTACTTAACTTAGTTAAATTTGAAAATTAAAAAGAAATCACACTAGAATTAGTCAGATCAAAATTTATACATGGCAATGATAATTTCAACGATAAATTTCAAAATTTATACATTTAAAATAGGCATTCTGAAGCTTTAAAATATGCTACTATCTAATATGAAGTTTCACAACTTTAAAATCCTTCTTTGGCCCAAATATTCAGTCTACTATTATGCAACACTGAACGCTAGGAATTTAAAATTCACAAATATGTCAAGATTTCTACATTTGGGACAGCTTTCTTGCTGCAGTATATATAATCTCCTGTTTTCCATTAGTCCTTTTGCATGAATTTATATATCTAATTACCTCCAGCCATCAGGCAGGCCTCGGGGGGACAGGGAAGGACACTGAGCAGGTAGAGAAATACAGTAAATATGTCTAAATTGAAACCACAATTGGGATCAAATCAAATCTCTTTTAGTAATAACACTAAGTAGGGCCTTTAGGAAAACAAGTCATGGCAGAACTAACTTAATTTGCTCTTCTGATAAGGTTACAAGGCTTGTAGATCAGGAGAATGCTGTAGACAGGATGCATCTGGATTTTAACAAGGCCTTTGACTTGGGCTCTTGTAAGCCCTTTGTAGATCAGGTGAAGAAATACAGACTGCAGGTGAGACACCAGAGCTAACAGGTGGCTGCCAATAACATGGATTAGGGTCTTTTGTGACAGGTCATAGGTCTCTGTATCAGTTCCAGTCAAGTCACCACACTTATCCATCAGCTCATGTGAAAATCAAGACAGATGTCATACTGTCTAACAGTGAGGGTGCTTGGAACTCGAAAGATCCAGCTAACAAATTGGAAGTGAGAGTTCGTAGGTTGGAACGCTGATTGACCTCTGTGAAATGCAATAACCAGCAGCAGGACTTACAAATCCACATGTACACACACAAGTTTATATACAGAGCACCTACCAGGACACAGGAGACAGAGGGGTCAGCAGGGAGACAGCTTGATGAATCAGAAGAATAGTGAGACTCACAGCAGGAGAAAAAGTGAAATGACCCTGCCTTCCCAGACAGAGGAGAAAATAGACCACACAAGCACCCATCTGATTATACTGCACCCTTCAGGCCCCACTGAGGTTCAGTTCCAGAAAGATTATCTTTTAATCTCTCAGATTTAAAATTATCATTTTCAAAGATAGGAGAAGGGGAGATCTTTGGTTAAAAAGTACAAATGTTTGGTTAGTGGAGAGGTTTACGATTTAGAGGTCTATTGCCTGGCATGGTGACTGTAGTTAATAGTATACAATTAAGACAGCTGAAAGGTTTTACAGGGATGATAAATGTGTTAATCAACTTAATTGAGTCATTTTAAATGTATATACATATCATAAGATCACACTGTATACTGGAAATGGATACTATTAATTTGTCAAATATACCTTAATAAAACTGGGACGGAAAGGAAATTCACCGAAGTATATGCATTAAAAATTGGCAACCACAATTCTTTCACTCTTTGTCCTGTTAGAATAGGAAATCTTCCACACATGTTTTTCTAAGGTATTATTTATCATACACAGTCTTTAACACAAATGAAGCATATATATATATATATATATATACATATATATATATATATACATATATATACATATATATATGAAGCACATATACACACATATATGTATACATATGTGTCAGTGTACCATGGTCATTTTCCAGTGATCATGAAAGCATTTTCAATGTGTCAAGCACAAGTCTACAAACATTTTAGGCTTTCTTATATATACAACTCACATTAACTCCATATGATGAGCTCAATTATTCTTCACATTACAGGGAAAAGAAAATAAATTCAGAGAACTTTCCCAAGATCACACACTTGTTAAATGATACAGGTTAGACTTGGGCTTGGGAATCTCTGGTCCCATAGTGCTCACACTTAGCATCTACATCAAGCCTACTCTCATAACTTTGAGGCTACTTGTATTAAAATGACAACAGAGAGTTCTTATATCTATATCACAGTTTGGGCAACCAGTCATACATTTCTGGACACAAGATTATTTCCTTGTTGAAGAATTTGTTAGACTTAATATACTAATATATAGATTATGAATATCCAAAGAAAACAAAAAGCTATTTTTCTTCTAGTTTCAACTTTATTATAGTTTATCCTAATTTTAAAAAATGATGAATACATAAATTTAGCTTTCTGAGTAGTGAAATAATGAGAACCATCATACATGCATACATATGCACATACATAATGTAATTGATGGTAAATGTGCAATCCCTAAATGAAGCTCCATTGCTTCAGAACAGCCATTAAAACTGTATAGAGGTGCACTGAGATGTGTTGAGTTTGGGAAGGGGTAAATATATGTCACTGTATGTGAATTAATTAGAATAAAGTAAATCTGAGAATATCATACATTATGTTTTGAGTATATTCATCCCCACTCCCCCTATATCCACCATCTCCACCCTTACCTTTCTAACCATCCAACTTTTATTTTTCTTCCTTTTTCCCATAGAGTCCAGTTTGTGTTCCTCAACTATTATCTGAAGTGTGGCTTCTTAAGTACACTTACAAGTCATAATCTTAAAAAAAAAATCTCTTATTCTTTCTCCCTTTCCCAAAAGTTTTCAAATGCTACTAGCTCTTCAGCTAGGGGTAAAACATCATGCCCGCCTCCTCTGCTCCATGCTGGGATTTTTTTTCCTGGTATGCAGGCAACATGCATGTTGTCTCAACCACAGTGAGTTCGTATGTGCAGCTCCCCTGTTGCATCTGTAAAACACCATTTCCTTGAAGTCATCCACAACAGCTAATTCTTAAATTCTCTCTACTTCCTCTTTCTAAGAGATCCCTCAGCCTTTTGAGGGAAGATTTCCCATTTAGAGCTGGGAAGAAAAGAATTAACTGATTTTATTAATAGAATATAGTGGTTAGTATAGCTGAAACGTCTTCAATCAATACATCCTTTTCTTTTTCATGGAATATTTGAAGAGCTGAAGCATTAGGTATTAGATTTTGGCATGAATCTGAATTGCTTTGGATGTTTTTCAAATGCAGGGCCTCAGACTTCAAATAAAATGCTTCCAATGTAAGGAGTTGACATACTACACAT
>NC_045030.1:53212146-53217146 GCF_008632895.1 Mastomys coucha | reverse complement strand
TCATTGGAGGTGGATGAAGACAGGGAGTGAGAAAAGGGGTGAAAAGAAGGGAGGAAAATGGGTTGGAGAATAAATGAGGAGGGGAACTGGAATGGCAATCAAGTGTCAGGAGAAGCAGGCTGGGAGTGAGAGCGGAAATCGTTGGGATACATCTCTGGGACCAGCTGGAGGCCTGAGACTGGAAAAGCTATTGGAAGTCTTTGGGGGTGACCCTAGCTGAAATTCCTACAAGTGAGGATGTAGAGACTGAAATGACCACCTCTTGTAGCCAGGCAGCACTCCCAGTAGAGGAAAGGGCACATCAACCCATCCACAAAACCTTCAACCTAAAATTTGTCATGCCTATAGGAATTGCAGGGATAAAGATGGAGTAGATACAGAGGGAATAACCAAACAATGACAGGCCCAACTTGAGACCCACTCCATGGGAGAGAGCCAACCTCTGACTTTATTAAGGATATACTCTTATGCTTGCAGATAGGAGTTTACCATGGCTATCCTCTGAGAGGCTCCACCCAGCAGCTGACTCAGATAGATGTAGAGACCCAGAGCCAAACAGCAGTCATACCTCAGGGAGCCTTGTGGAAGAGTGGAGGATAGAATTGAGAGAAATATTTTTACAAATAACGGCATCTCAGAAGCAATTTCATCCTTCCAAATGAGCCTAGCACTCAATGCAAACTTTTCCCACTTAATTTACCATCACACACTTTGTGAGTCAAATTAGGCACTTGGAAATTTACCTCTAGTTCTCCCCACTCGCTGTTTTGCAAACATCCAATCAATCAATCAAATCATAAACTTGCTCTTTCTATAATATTGCCTGACTATGTTTTTTTTCTCTGCTTTCATTGATACCAGTTCATTGGGATTCCTAAACTAATTTAGCTTATTACCTGGACTCCAAATCATGTGCCACAATTTTCATGCACGCTGAGTCAATATTCCTCAACTTATGTCTCTTCCAGTGAAGACAGAAAACTTGTAAGGATCAGAGGACCAGGATGTCTGCTGTAAGATATGACAGGGAGCTGTACCTATAAATTTCTAACAGTATGGTCACTTAAACAAGACCTGCACAATGATACCAGTTGACATGCCAGCATGGATGGGGGACATTGTACATGGCCCTATACCTAAATAAGGTGCTATAGCCAAACTAATGGTTACTGGGAGAGGGAAAGTCTGTCTTCTGGGGGGACAAAACTCCTGGTAGGTTATCTAATTCTTGTTGTCAGCCCTAAATTAATCTATATAACAAGCAACAAGAAATGGAGTCAGCAAATTGTGTTTTTGTACATGTCTTCTATGTGTAACAATAATTAAGAAGCCTTTTTAAAAATTCTTAGTTTTGAAAAAAGCCCTATTTTTACATTCATCATTGTTTTGCCTGCATACATGTCTGTGAGGATGCCAGATCCCCTGGAACCAAGTTACAGACAGCTGTGAGCTGTCATATGGGTATTAAGAGTTGAACCCAAGTCCTCTGGAAGGGCAGCCAGTGCTCTTAACCAGTGAACCACCTCTCCAGCCATAATTAAGTGGTCTTAAATTTAGGATAAAGTAGAGTAGGCTGGGTGTAGCTGGAGGGGGTGAAGGTGAGTAAAATTATATAGATAAGATACCTGTGTATGAAATTCTCAAAAAATAAATTAAGGAAATATAAAGCATAACACCTTTTCCAGAAAGCATCTCGTAACCCTTCCCAACCAGTCTTTTCTTCCCATAGATCCTGCCCAGGAAACACCTGTGCAAAATATGCAAAGAATTAGAGCATTATACCATACTTATCTCTCAGTTTTGTAAGTATAATGGAGGGTAGTGGAGATCAGTGTTTTCAGAAATGTCTTCCAAGTGACAGATGCTATTTGAGACTTCCCAGATACATTTGTGCCCAAGGAAGCAGGCTCAGTACTTGGAAATGGACTCCAAGGGAGCAGCCTACATCGGGAGAGTTTATACTAGTTCACCTCCAAACATTTGATTTTTCTGATTTTATCCTGCTTTTTGACAGTCTCACCAAAAATTTGACCCACTGCTGTAAAGATTTGGGGAACAAAATGCATCATTGATCAAAAATTACTCTTCCCTAAAGTAAAATATTAGTTCTGTTGTGTGGTTAATTACATTATCAGAATGAACAGCTCATCCTCTTTACAATAGCTTTAAACCCTGATTGTTTAATAAGTGCAGGAATTATAGTTAATCTAGCTCAAAAATTAATTATGATGAGTCATACTTCACAAAGCAAAGCACATAGGGGCAAATTTTTGGTGAAGATATGTCCCACTGACCTTGCCCTTAGGTCTGCAAACCTTTTTCTAAGAGAAATATGGAAAATCCTTCCTGTTTGTGAGATAGGAAGGCCTTCTTAACAAGACCTACCAGGGTCTACCTTGGGGGCCTTACAGGAAAGCCTGCCTAAATCAAATCTTACCATGAGAAAGCCCAGAAGCAGTTCTTCCTTTGCCCTCTGCTTTTACAGATCTTGTCAGGATATTATGCAGATATAGATTTGAAGAACAGAACTATAGTGAACCCAGGCTGGGACAGGGTACTTAGGAACTGTGTGAGACCTACAAAATTCAAGAATGTGTCTCCATCTAGATTCCTTGACTCTCCAGGTTAACAGGAGTAAAAATGTCAGCAGTGATGTGTCACATGTTTAGAGCCTTAAAATTTCCTCACCTCTTATAGAATCGAGGACACTCTTGTAGGTGTTTTCTAAGAAGCAATGGGCCATCGACTTCCTCTGTTTGGAATTTTACCCTTCTAATAATGGGCTTTTAAAAGGTTCTGCCTCTCTGAATAATTATCCTTGCCCAAATTGTGTTTTCATTAGTCATTCTAATTATTTTTATACGTATTAAGATTGAAATTAGCTGCAACATTTGTCATTCATGCTTCCTAACTGGTATCTTTTATATTTAATGCATTGTTCCTTCCTCTCACATATTTGGGGAATATTCTTTCCACTTCCAAAAGAGTAGCTGCCTTTTTCTTATTCTTTCTCATGTGTACCACTGAGAAACAATCTTTTCTTTCTGACCTGATTACAAGTCATTTCTATTCTGACTTTCCCATGTCAAAGGATTGGATGCTGATGATAGCTATTTCCTGATAGAGACATTAACAGGGTCTTTTTAATTTGAGGTAAATGTATTGCTGTTAACTTTCTGTGATAGACATGTCAGTCACGTGCCTCTGTTCTCCATTTTAGTTATTTACTGCTGTATAACAAGCCTTCCAAACATAGTGACCTAAAACTACAATTTTATTTTATCCATGACTCTATAGATTGAGAATTTGAAGACACTTGAGCTGGTGATTTATCTAATTCATACAAAGTGAGTTTGGAGCAGGGGCTACACATCTCACTTTCAAATGGATTTCTTCACCTACAAGTCTTCCACATCAAGGTCTCGCACCTTGCTGTCTATATTTGACTCATATCTGTTCTATGCGTGCATCTCTTACGATCACTATGGCATTTTATCTTTTGAGAACTTTTGAAATTGTTCAAGCCTTCCAAGCTTTGGTAGTCACAGGTTAGTCATACATTGGCCAGCTTTCATTAAGTAGGAAATGGCAATTGCCAGACCAGCCAGGAACTATTCCAAGAACTGTCACAACATCAATTATATTGTATTTCTTTGGCCAAAGCAGTCATGGGTACAACCAGGACTTAAAGACATAGAAAATATACTGCTTCTTGCTGGAGGGGTGGCATTTGTCACCTTGTTATAAAATATGTGATATTGCAGTATTATCTTTAAAAAGTACAAACATGTATCTTGTATAAATCTCCAGGTTTCAATGTCTAATGCTATAAAATGTATATGGAAAAGTTGAACAAAAATTCATGAACCTCATGGAGGATGTTTGAGAAACTGAATTTAACTTAAGGTAGTATTATTTAATGTTTCAAAGAAAGATTTAAATTCTCAAAATTTGAATTTGGATTTTATCATACCTAATACTTATATACAAGAAAAGTCTCTATATATTAATAAGCACTTATTAAGCACTTTTTCATGAACTAAGCATTGTGCTGAAGTTAAGGGATTTGGGTATGACTAAAATAATAATTAAGATTTCAGAGAGAACAAAGTATACTAAGGGAAACCGTCATAAACAAATATTTACAATAGACTATAATAAATGATATAATAAAATACCATGTACCTTGGTGCCTCAGACTAAGTAGTTGTTAATCTGGGTATTCAGGCACTACTTCATAGAGTTGAGACTAGCAGAATAGAAGCAGAAATGTGTTATATAGAGTGACAGGATAACAGAATAGAACATGAAACTGTTGAAAATTAAAGATAGAAAGAAAAAATGAAAACTATTAACATATTGTTAGTAAGCTGTGATACAATTTTAATCAGCCTAACTAACAGAATCCTCAAAATAGGAAGAAGGACAGAAAAAGATTGGAAGAAACAATGGTTGAATATTTTCCCAATTAGATAAAAATATGAATTCACATGTCTAATAATGGCCACATATCCCAAGCATCAAAAGCATGAAAATGATAGCAAAGGCTATCATAATTCAATTCCTTAAAATCAGTGGTAACAAAAAATCTAAAAGAAATTAATGTCAATAATATATGAATGAAACCATATTGCTCTTTAAAAACAATTAAATCAGAAGACACAAGGAAATATATGCTAACAATAGAGGAAAATTATGGCATGGCAATATCGATGGATGCAATATAAACTTCAGTTTAATAACAGTTTTTTTCATAACACTAAAGATTTTAATTCATCCAATACATATAGCAATGTTATATATAGTTAATATAACAACAGAGTTTCAAAAATATTTGTTCTATAGTGGCTTACTCCTGTTATTCCTTTACTTTGAAGGCTGAGGCAAGAGGATTTCACGGAGTACTAGGACAGCCTTGGGTAAAGAGTAGGATGCATAGTTAATCTCCGCAACTCCTCCCGTGGGTATTTGATTCCCCCTTTTAAGAAGGAATGAAATGT
>NC_045030.1:53208881-53211407 GCF_008632895.1 Mastomys coucha | reverse complement strand
AAAAAAAAAAAAAAGAGTAGGATGCAGTCATCACTACTCCAAAAATACATGATGAAAATATGCACAGATCTTAGACAATTCCACAATTACAGTTTTGAATTTCAATACCCCTCTCTGTTTATCAAATAGTCATTAAGATTGGAGAAAAGGATGACAAGTGGAAATGACTTAAACAACATTTATGGAACAGTACATGTAAAAGGATCACAATATATAAATTTTCAAGTGTATCAGACCATTAATCATAGTAGATCATACTATGATACACAAAACAAGCTTGAATGCATTTTTTCTATTTATTTATTTTATTTTATAGGTAGTAATATTTTGGTTACATGTATGTGTACCATGTGCATGCTTTGTCCCTGCAAACGTTAGAAGACAGCATTGGATTCTGGCTGGGAGCTGAATGCAGGTCCTTATAAGATCAATAAGTTCTCTTAATCACTGAACAATTTCTTCAGTCCCTTTAATAATTTTCTAAATATTAAAGTTATTCTAATATGTTCTCTAACAAGTATAGAATTGAATTATACATAAGGAATTGAAATATATTTGAAAAACTCCCAAATGTCTAAAACGTAGACAGCACATTATATACCTCAGGGATCAAGTAAAAAGTTAAAAGAAAGGTTGATATTTTGAACTTAATGAAATTAATAATACCAGTAAGCTATATCTGTGGCTTGCTTACAGGACAATGTACATGATAAAATGCTATATATTTTAAAACCTTATATAATATTGAAATTTTCATGTTAAAACTATAACATAAAAGCTAATTAAGCCAAAAGAATAGGTAAAAAAAGAAAAAATAAAGATAAAGACAAAAATAAAGTATAAAACAGAAAAACAATGAAACCCAAATGTAGTTAATATAAGTAAATGAATGAAATCAGTAATTACCTTGTTCAGGGAATAAGGGAAGAAGATACAAATCATTATTGTAAGAAATGAGAGAGATGCTATCACCACAGATTCTATAGGTAATATGGACTAATGGGCTACCTAAACACTTTACACCAATCAGGTCAGCTGCTTCAATGACATAAACAAATTCTTTAACAGACCCAAAGTCCCGAAGCTCACTCAAGATGGATAATATCTTGAAATTCCCCAAACCTATAAAAGATAACTGAATTGTTAATTGAAACCTTCCCACTAAATCTGGTCCTGCATGGTTTTTCAGGTAAATTTTACCAAATACTTGAGATAGAAATAATACTAGTTGTACAAAAATATTCCCAGAAATGAAAAGATGAGAGAGTCAGCATACCAAAGAAATAAAGTGCATACCTTTTATCATGACACTGTTCACAATAGCCAAGCTGTGTACACAGCCTTGGCCCAGTCAGTAGGCGAAGAGATGAAAAGTGTTATTCAGCTATAAGCAATGAGTTCCTATCATTTGCAGAAAGACAGATGGGACTGGAAAGCATCATGCTTGGTTTAACAATTACAGAAAAGTCTTGGCAGTTCCTTCTCATATATAAAGCCATAGGAGGACAGGAAGAGAGAGGGTAGAAGGGAAGGTGGAAATGATGAGTGCATGATATATTCATGTATAGAAATGCCAAAATGAATATCATGTGTACAATATTGTTAATTACAATAAATCAAAATGTGTGAGCATGAGAAGATGGAGTACTTTATAACTCAACTTATCGACCAAACCAGTAAAAATCATTCCAACTCAAGAAAACTATAGATCAAAACATCTTACAAATTCCCAGGGAGTTTTAGCAAACCACCCCAGTAATAGGTTCAGAAAATATTATGTAATAAATAAATGGAATTTAATCACAAAGTTGGATTTATACTTGAAACCAAATTTCCATATCTCACTGTATTAAGAAACTAAACACAGGGCTGGAAACAATGGCTCAGTGGTAAAAGGCACTTAAGAAACTAAAAATGGAGCTAGAGACAATGGCTCAGTGGCTAAAACCACTTGCTGTTCTTCAAGAGGACCCGAGTTCAGTTTCCAGTACTTGCATCAGGTGACTCAGAATCACTTGTAACTCCAGTTCCAGGGGGATCCTACATATAGACACACATACATACACATAATTATATGCAAAATAAATCTTTAAAAACAGAAACTAAAAATGAGAAATCTGTGATTATCTTAGTACAAGTAAAATGAATGCCACAAAATTCAGTATGCATTCCTGCTGCTAATTAAACATCATTATGCATAGCTGCCATAGAAGAGAACACCCACAACCTCCCAAGAAGCGGATATGAACACTGGACAACTAATAAACTGAATATTGAAAAGCTCAATGTTTTTTTCTTAAGAGGAGGAATAAGGATCCAAGCTCTCACCTCTTCCTTTCAACATTTTACAGGAAACCATAATCATTGTGATGAGGTATGAAATATGAATTAAAGATATAAATTACAAAAATAAAAACATATTTTGTTCCTAAATTATGCATCATTATTGCAGAAGATCTTAGGTATCTAAAAAAAAAGTGGGCATCAAGAAGTGAGTTGAACAAGGTTGCAGGATACCAGTTAAAT
>NC_045030.1:53204978-53208813 GCF_008632895.1 Mastomys coucha | reverse complement strand
AAAAAAACAAAAAACAAAACAAAACAAAACAAAACCAACAGAAGGAAGCTGAAGTTTAAAAATAGTATTTCCAATAAAATAATTCAAAATAGTTAGAAATAAATCTGACAAATGATGTAGAAAACATGTACAAAACATAGCTGGAGAAATTTTAAAAGACCAAAATAAATGAAGAAATATATCATGTTTATGAATCAGAAGGCTCAATATTGTCAGGATACCACTTCTTCCCAAATTGATTTATAGATTCATAACAGTAGCATTCAAAATTCCAGCAGGCTTGTTTGCAAATCTTGATAAGCTGATTCTAAAATGTACATGGTAATTCAAAGGACCCATGTGTGCCCAAAACAAACAAAATATGAAACAAATAACTGTATATTTAATGATTTAGTATAAAGATAAAACAATCAAGACAGAATAGCATTACTATAGATACATATTAAGGGAACAAAAAAGGAAATCTAAAATAGACCCACACATACAGAGACCACTGATTTTCGGTAAAAGTGGCATGATAATTAAATAGAAATCTTACTTAGGAAATAGTGCTGAAAAAGTGGAATACTGTGTGTAAAAATATTTGACCTCAGTCCTTATCTCACACTATGTACAAAAAGTATAAAACCTATAGAAATTCTAAGTGGCCTTGCATTTGGTAGAATTTTTAAATAGGATATAATAAACCTGAAGAATAAAAATAGAGTAGATAATTGGACTAAAATGAAAAGGCAAGTCATAGATGAGAAGAAAAACATTTGCAATTCATATATCCAATAAAGAACTTACATTTAAAATGTATAAAGAATTTTTATAATTCAATTATAAGAAGACAAAATAAAGTTTTTAAAAATGGACTAAAGATTAGGACAGATATTTCACGAAAGAAGAAAAACAGATGGCAAATATTTGCACATGAAAAGATGCTCGACATCATTCGTCATTAAAGAAATGCAAATCAAACCGAGAATGAGCTTCAACTATATACTCATTAATCTGTCTAAAATGCAGATGACTGACCATAGATTATCAAGGAGGATCGTAAACAGTTAGCTCCTCCATTCATGGTGGAATATGACAAATTACATCCATTTTGGCAAGCAAACTGGCATTTTCTTTTATCTAGCTAGTTTTCTAAATTGAAATGCTTGCTTGTTTTTGAGAATTTTGAACATGACTGCTGTATTTATACCATTCCCATTTCTTTTTCTCACCTAATAACTCCCTCCATGTCACCCTGCTCTCTTAAACTTAAGACTCAACCTTCATTAGTTATACACATATATGTAGATATTTTAAGTATTTTCTTTTAAAAATTAAAGATACAGCTGCTTTATAATCTGCTCATTTCTCTCCTATGCATTTACCCCTAAAACAAAGGATTTATTTGTACAACTCACAAATGTTCATTTTAGCCTGGATTTAATAGTTCCAGTTTTAAATAACCAGATGATCATTGCCAGGTAAGTGGATACATATTGTATGTATCCATATTTGAATAATATGAGTGATTATGGAAATAATGACTTAAAAAGTAAACAAAATAGACAAAAAATAACATGAAATGTTGTGGTAGTAAAGAAATGAAGAGACCATAGGAAAGGTGATTCTATTTCAGAGTCTCTCTGAGCAGATCATGCATATACAGCTTGAAGTCAAAGAAAAAAATTTGGTCATAGAATGACTCTTTGCTAGTACACATATAACATTTAAATAATCATAATAACATAATGCTAGCCTTTCATCTTCTACAGGAATATTTATGTCACAAAGAAGAACGCAAATGGTAACAGCATTGATGTAGAAGTACAATTGACAGGAAAAAATGTGAAAGGAGGGAGGGAAAGTCAAATGGAAGTTATAGAGTCCTTATACAGTGGGAAGTTGAAGATATTTGTTGTGAACAGAAAGGGCCATTTTATGACTTACAGGATAGCCATCAAGTTTCTAAACTAGTAATATAACTTTATTAAAGAAAGGTTGGCAGAGAACAACATGAAGTCAACAGGAAATGTCTAGAAGTGGATAGTTCAGCAGGGATGTCTCAGAAAATAAAAATCAACACCTGGTGTATGTGAATACCTACTAGAGATTTTTCATTTTTAAAAGAGCCTGTTGATGAATTGTTATTGCTGATTTTTCAAAATTAACTAAACGGAACGGAAGTAATTACAAACCCCCAAAGCATAAAAGGTCAAATCCCTTTTTAAAAAGAGTACATATTGTCTGAATACATTTACATAAAATTCTATAAATACAAGTTAATGTATGCTAACAAAATTCAGATCAAGGGTTGCATCGAGACAGCCTAGGGGGGTATTTGTATACAAAGGGAGTATTATAAAGCATTTGTAAGTGGCAAATATATATTATCCTGGTTAAGGTGACATTTTCATTGAATTATATAATTTAAATGTGCCAATCTTAATATATGTCTCAATAAAGCTAAGATCTGGACTAGCAAATACTCCTGGAGAATGGATAGTAATGGAGTAGAATGATTAAAGCCATATCATACTTGATTGAGAAGAGAACAAGAAAAGGAAGAAGAGGTGAGTATAAGCCGCCAACTTTCTCCACACACAAGGTTTTATACCTGCAACACTCAACTTGTTTTTAAAACTTAGAAGGTGGGAAAGTTGTAATAGTAGATGAAGTAGGCAATAGTATAAAAGATAGATTTCTACAGAAGAGAACAATGAACATATGAACAACCTGAGGTAGGAGAACTAACTAACTTGTATGGAGTACAAATTTAGGAAAAAGAATGAATGTTAAAAAAAAGCAAATTTCTTTGTAAGGTGTGAAGAGGAAGTTTAGAGAAGATTATATAGAACAAAAATGGAGTTATCCTGCAATAAAGGAACAATAAATACCCCAACTAGAACATCCATGCTAGGAAATAAAATCCCAATACAAAGTACGTGTTGCCTCTTTTTAAGTTGTTCCTCAGTGGAATAGACTCCCAAATAGTATAGACTATTACTAATTCCTGGCTACTTCCAGAACTTGATAGTAACACCCTATTACTGAAGAACTGAAGCAGGTACTAACATGGGAGCTTCATCCCCACTAGTTAGAATTTATGGTGGGAGGTGTTATGCACTGGGAGGAAGAAGTTAAGCCTCAATCTCTCCAAGGTGTGGACCTTGCAAGCTACAATGACTGGCCCAACAAGATGTGCTCATTGGTACAACAATGGCATGGATGTTTTGGAAGTAGCCAGCCACTTCCTTACTGGGTCTAAAGTCAACTCCATGAGACAGAACACACACCTATTAAGTAAGACAAGAACCTATTGCTAGGTAGATCACAAGCCTTAAGGGAGAACTAAATACTATTGTTCTATTGAATGAACATGGTATTAAAATGACTCCCAATGATTTATTGCTATTTCCATAGATCAGAGAATCTCTCAACCCTCACTGGAGAAACTTCTCCTTGCAGCAGATGGCACTTAACACAGAAACTCTCAGCTAGTCAATATACAAAAAAATATGAAACTGTGGAGAGCTCAGCCCTAAATGGGACATTCATTTCACAGTCCCCTACCAAAGACAGCAATTTTTGCACAAGAGGAGGCAGAAAGAGTATGATACACCAAGAGAACAGCATTTTCCAGACACATCATGGAAGAAGTATGTAGAAACACATAGCATTTGTGTCTGCATGAATAAGACATGTACAAGTTTAAGGCCAGAGAACATTCCAACATAAAATGGAAAAGGGAGACATAAAATCCCACCACTAGCTGAGGAGCTACTGGCATTTGATAGCCTCAGCTATCATTTTTTTTAATTTATTTATTTATTTATTTTTTTATTTTATTAGATAT
>NC_045030.1:53198413-53204617 GCF_008632895.1 Mastomys coucha | reverse complement strand
AAAAAAAAAAACTGGACTCCACAGGAAAAGAAATCTCAAAGTTGAGTAGGAAAGGATGGGAAGATGGAGAAGATGGCTACAAGAGGAGGTAGATGAGACAGGTGAATGTGTACAAAATACATTGTATGAAATTCCCAAGAAATAATAAAAATATTGCAAAAATGGAGCATCTAGAATGTAAGATTTTTTCTCTTTTTTGATTCTATATTCTATAAAATATAGAGAAATGGTTTCAGTTCTTCTAAGACAAAAGAAATACAAAGTTGTTTTTGTTTGTTTCTTTGTTTTTTTGGAGGGGAAACTGGGAAAGAAGAAATTTACATGTAAATAAAGAAAATATCTGATAAAAAAAAGAAAAAAAAACCTAAGCATGTTTGTAGATTTGAAGATAAGGGATTAGAAATGGCTTTGAATTTCCTCTGGGAAATAAGAATCTAAGTAATTTGGATTTAAGAGAAGATAAACTAAATTGGGGCCATATTTGAGGGAACTGATAATGAAACTTAAATACAATGGGAAGAAAAGGGAGGAAGTAGGGGCTAGGAACATGTGAAGGATTGCTGAGTAGCCAAAGAGTCCTGCTGTAGCTGGAAATTTTTACTTGTAAAGGTACAAACATCTCAAGTGCTGTTTATTTTCGGCCAGAGTTCAAGACGGGGATGATATAATCCCAAATTTGGGAGACCTAAACAAACGTGGTGTTTCTGTTTTCACAGGATGATGATACAATCATTGTCAAATATATATGTCCCAAGATTCTGATTGGGTAGGAAAAGAAATAAGTGAGGGAAGAAAGAATTTGAAACACTGGATCTCTGTGTCCCTCAGACCAGTAATAAGTGGGTGAAGAAGACATTGCTGGAAAATTTGAGTCTTAGGGAGCTATCAGAGCTAAGCCTTACATAGGTGTCATGCCCAGACATACCAAGTGGCTTGGTATACCACAAAACTAAAGTTCAGAGAAATGTTGTGCCAGGGTGTATTGGTGAGGTCTTCTGTGCTGCCCATCCTGAGAACAGGCCTTGGAATGACAAGGAAGTGTATGAGTTAGGCATTAGAGTAAGGCAAATAGTGACCAAGTGTTCAAGAAACCATCATCACAAAGCTGGCAGACAGTGTATAATAGAGTATACTATATATTGATTAATATTTATGCTTTCATATCATGTGGGGAAAGTAATGCTGCTATTAAAAAGATTTGCCTTAATTTCATTAACTGTTGGGTCAACATTTTTCAGTGCAGCCAAATTTGTTTTTCTCTTGCCAGTTTTCAAAGGAGTTGGTTTTGGATACTTAGCTCATCACATCTCTGTGAGAACAAATTAAGATAATGGACTTAAAAATGTTCAACACAGAGCCTGGCACTTCATAAGTGATCAGTAAATTGAAGCAGTGACTATTAATATTATTGCACTTTTGATTTGTTTTACCAATTAAGTAACATTATCCGTGAGATATGGTTCTTTCTCTGAAGCTGCAAATCACAGTTTTGTTTTTACAAGCAACAAATAGACATCAAGAGACTGGAAGAACATCTATCCCTCATTCCAAGGAAAAATATCTCTGATTTCTCCCCTATCTTTCCAAGGACCAACTTTCCAGAATTCAAGTGAAAACATAACAAAGACATTCACTGTGCTTTGTGCATAGTAATGTCTCACCATATCTTTCTTGCCTTAGCCACTGCACTTGGAAATTACTCCTAGCTCTAATCCTAAAAAGATGACATAGACAATATATTGATCAACTGATTTCAAAACACCAATATTAGATTCAGTTTTTGATAATTCATTCACTGAGTTCTTTGAGAACTGGAATCAAGTTTGTTTGTTTATTTTTTATCCTTTAAAATCATTTCCAGGTAACAGAGAATAGGTATTAAATAATTCTCTCTAAAATGAAATTGATTTCTACTTGTCCTTAAGTCAAGCACTCCTCTTATCTGTAAAATTCAATGGACAAAACATAAGCTAAATATTTAGTCAATTAACATTATCTTCACTCACAAGTATCATTCAAGAACTTTCCTACCATCCTGTGCATGCTGTTATCAGACTCCCATAAAATGAAATATAGTGAGCTTGGAAAGCCAGCTACAAATGATAGTATTCCCTATCATCACGAGCATTTGAAAACACATGCATTATTGATGTGTGTATGTGATATGTGTGGGCATAGGTATGCAGGTCTGTGAACAACTTTATGGGTCCTTCCACCTTAAGAGCTCTTCTAGTGTAGAACTCAACTTTGCCAGGCTTGTGCAACACTGCATGATGGAGTACTGTGTGTTTGTTGGGGGAGGGGGCGAAAAGGTCATCAAGGCGATGAGTACCTGGTGATAGGACACTGTGGATGGAATCATTTAAATATTAGGATCTTGGTTCCTATTTAGAGAAGCAGTTATGGTGTAATAGTGGCATAGTGGGTTGTGGGGGTAATCAACCAATTTCTGGTTGGATTTGAGGGCTACTACATGGGAGGGAATACATTATCCCTGGATATTGTAATCTGAATTTTGTACATATTGTAATCTGGATAAAGGCCTATCTATAGAAGGGAGCTCACACACACTAGGGCAGAGCTTACAACTACTGTTATATTAAATGTATATTTAGCCAAACTGCCTCCTAAATATCTATTTTTATACCCTTAGAGTTTGCTTCTGTCATCCTTGTCCACAGGGGTTTATTTTTGTAGTGGATGGCTGTTACTACAGAAACTCCTAAATCACCAAAGTTTTGAGCATAATTAATAGCAGGACATCTAAATGATCCCATTGAAGACTTGGGGAACATTGTGAAAGAAGCAGCAGAAATGTTAGATAAGAGCTGAAGGATGGGGAGAGTTCTGAAATGCTATATTCTGGATATGACAAAGCCAGTGTAATGATGAATGTACAGCAGTTTTGGCTGCCTGTATAAGAGCTGTATAATAAAAGTGCATGAAAGTTAGAAGAGGAGAAGTTGGGAAAGTGGTAGTAGAAGTGGAAGGAGGATATGATCATAATTCATTATAAATATGCATGAAATTATTTTTTAAATAGAAAAATAGCACGTCTCTAAAGCTTAAAAGCTATCATTAATATATAAAAGAAAACATGATATTTTCTTTCTGGGTGTGGTTGATGTCACTCAGGAAGATTATTTCTAGCTGCATGCTTTTACCTGAAAATTTCATTTTTCATAATAGCTGAATTATATTTCATTGTGTAAATGTGCCTGACTTTTGTTATCTATTCTTCAGCTGATTGATATCCAGGCTCTTTCTAGTTTCTAGCTATTATGAATAGAGCAGAAATGAATGTGGATGAGCAAGTATCTCTGTAGTAAGATGTAGAGTCTTTTGGATATATGCCTAAGTGTGGTATAGCTGGATCTTACGGTGGGGCTATTTTTAGCTTCCCAGGGAGCTTCCACACGTATTTCTATAGTGGCTAGACAAGTTTGTACTCAGTCTGCACAGTATTGATTTAATTTATGTTTTTAGGATGACCATTTGGTCAAAGTCATTTTAATATGTATTTCCCTGATGGCTGAGAATACTGAACATTTTTAAGTGTTTCTCAGCTATTGATTTTTTTTTTTTTTTTACCATTTGAGAATTTTGTTTAGTTTGCTACCTCATTTTTCAAATTGGGCTGAAGCAGAGGGAAAAGACTATTATCTATTTATATTGTATAAAAAAAACTTTAAATGAAAAAATAGAGAAAGCAAAGTCTCCTCTCTCTAAACCCCCAATCTAACTCCTAAGTGTCCTGATCAATGCAGCTTTCATTAATTTTTCTCAACTATACTTCTGTTTCTGTATCCCAACTCTCACTCACCTCAGGAACAATTTTTCTCTATCCCAAATAACATCTCTTTTTCATCTTTCATCATCTCCTCTTACAGTCATGACAGTAGCATCCACATTATGCATCATTTATCTGTCTTTGGGGGCTAGATGCTCCTGAATTGAATCTCAAGTTGTTCTTCTCTGGAGTTCACATTTCTGATTATATTCAAACTTCTACCATTACAGTGCCTTTGAAAAAGTTACACTTCTTAATTCTTATTCTAAAAGTAAAATAAGTTGTAAGTTTTATAATCCAAACCCTCATAGCCATTGGAGTAATCTTGACTCTTTGCATATCGTTCATATGATACTGAAGTTGACACAGAAATGCCCTTTCTAGAATAAAAATCATTGAAGGTCACAAGACATTCTCATACATGTTAGTATTAGTATACAACAATATGTCTTTTTAATCTGTAAGTATGTATCTGGTTATGTTGACCTCAAAACACATAGACTTCATTTAATCATCTTTAATTCCTACCATATAGCCTACATTATGGGGAATCACCTGTTTCTGTATTTCAGTCATTTGTCATCTCTATCTCCAATCCTATTTCTTGTCTGTCACAGATATATTCATCCTAGTGGACCTAATACACATCTTTTTGAATAAGTACCCCTATAGGTTGTCTGAGATTTTCAGTGTTTTTGTATACAGAGGACACTACAAACATCATCGCGTTTCAGTTAGTATAATCTATTCACATCATATGGTGAATTGGCATGCCCTGAATTGTTTGTACCCTCCTTAAACTTAGATGGTAAAGCAGCATTGATTTCATGAGTAGATACTCTGTTTTCACATCTAATTTGGTACTAAGGTATATCATGTTGCTATAACATATACATGAACAGGGAAGCTGATTTAGAAATATTATACAGAATGGGTTGAAGCTGGGAGAGTTTTGAAGTACACGCTAAAATATGAACATTGTGAGCATTTCTGGTATTATTCTCATACAGATATAAATAAGGTACATATAGAAGTGGAAAAGAAACAGACCTATATTGTAGTGCTTGATGGAAGGGAGAGTTAACAGGGTTGGTATTGGTTCCTTAGCTGAGGATATTTTTAAGCAAAATCGAAGGAATAGGTTTGTTTGTTTTTTTCTGGACACATGTAAAATATTAAATGATAGAGATTAATTGAGAAAATTATTAAACAAAAGGGAAGTAGAACTTGGAGATTTGGATAAACCTCCATCACTCTATAATCAAAAAACTAAAATCTTGTTCTGAACAGAATGATAAGAGTATGTGTGAACAATAATTCAATAAAGAGATCATGAGTGTGACTCATGGGCTTAGTCAGCCATGTCAACAGAAGCAAGTTATAGAGATGGTATTATGTCCCCAGAGACCCTACCAGTTTTAATTAAAGAGGACTAAAGAGCTCCAATGGAAAGAAGAGAGGCTACCAGACTTAAGTAAATTTTATGAAGGATTCAGATATTTTCAGAAATGCTTCTTCCAAAAGGTGTGCGACCATTTTCTTAGTTTCATCAATACAAATACCCCCAAAATCTTAGAGACGGTATACTTGGAACATACAGAACAGTGTCCTCACCTAGTATATCATTGAGGGCATTATTTCTACAAGTAGAACCACTAAGGGCAAATGACCATCCCAGTGGGTTCAGAGAGCAGATCATCAATATTTTTCTCCCTTAAGAATAGTATAATCCACAAACCACAAAAAACTCAAGATGAAGGAAGACCAAAGTGTGGACACTTCATTCCTTCTTAAAAGAGGGAAGAAAATACCCATGGAAGGAGTTGTAGAGACTAACTATGGAGCAGAGACTAAAGGAAGGATAATCCAGAGACTGCTCCATCTGGGAATCCTTCCCATATTCAGTCATCAAATCCAGACACTATTATGGATGCCAGCAAGTGCTGGCTGAAAGAAGCCTAACATAGCTCTCTCCTGAGAGGCTCTGCAAGTACCTGACTAATATAGAAATAGAGGCTCACAGCCATCCATTGGACTGAGTACAGGGTCCCCAATGAAGGAGCTAGACAAAGGACCCAAGGAGCTGAAGGGCTTGCAGCCCCTTAGGACGAACAACAGTATGAACTAACTAGTACCTTCAGAGCTCCCAGGGACTAAAACACTAACCAAAGAGTATACATGGTGGGACTTCTCAATTGATGAAACTAAGACAATAGCTCCATTAGCATATATATAGCAGAGGATTCCCAAGTTGGTCATCAATGGGAGAGGCCCTTGACCCTGTGAAGGTTCTATGTCCCAGTGTAGGGAAATGCCAGGGCCAGGAAGCAGGAGGGGGTGGGATGGTGAGCAGGGGGAGCGGGGAGGCAACAGGGATGTGTTTTTGTTTTTGTTTTTTTATATTATTTTCTTTT
>NC_045030.1:53196370-53197288 GCF_008632895.1 Mastomys coucha | reverse complement strand
AATGCAAATCAAAACAACTCTGAGATTCCACCTCACACCAGTCAGAATGTCTAAGATCAAAAACTCAGGTGACAGCAAATGCTGGTGAGGTTGTGGAGGAAGAGAAACACTCCTTCATTGCTGGTGGGATTGCAAGCTGGTACAATCACTCTGGAAATCAATTTGGCGGTTCCTCCAGAAATTGGACATATTACTACAAGAGGACCCAGCTATACCATTCCTGGTCATATACCCAGAAGATGCTCCAACATGTAGTAAGAACACATGCTCCACCATGTTCATAGCAGCCTTATTTATAATAGCCAGGAGCTAGAAACAACTCAGATGTCCCTCAACAGAAGAATGGATACAGAGATTGTGGTACATCTACACAATGGAGTACTACTCAGCTATTAAAAACAATGAACTTGTGAAATTCTTGGGGAAATGGATGGATCTGGAGAATATCATCCTGAGTGAGGTAACCAAATCACAAAAGAGCACACATGGTATGCACTCTCTGATAAGTGGTTATTAGCCCAGAAGTTTGGAATACAGGAAGAACAACCCACATTCCACAAGGAACTCAAGAAGAAGGAAGACCAAAGTTTAGACATGTCGTTCCTTCTTAAAAGGAGAAACAAAATACCCATGGAAGGAGTTGTAGAGACAAACTATGGAGCAGAGACTGAAGCAAGGACAATCCAGAGACTTCTCTACCTGGGAATCCTTCCTGTATTCAATCAACAAACCCAGACACTATTGTGGATGCCAGCAAATGCTGGCTGACAAGAGCCTGATATAGCTGTCTCCTGAAAAGCTCTGACAGTACCTGACTAATACAGAAGTAAAGGCTCACAGTCATCCATTTGACTGATCACAGGGTCCCCAATGAAGGAGTTAGAGAAAGGACCCAAGGAGCTGAAGGGTTTGCAGCCC
>NC_045030.1:53194634-53196283 GCF_008632895.1 Mastomys coucha | reverse complement strand
AACTAGTACCCTCAGAGCTCCCAGGGACTAAACCACCAACCAAAAAGTACATATGGTGGGACTCATGGTTCCAACTACATATGTATAGCAGAGGATTGCCAAGTTGGCTATCAATAGGAGGAGACGTCCTTAGTCCTGTGAAGGTTCTATGCCCCAGTGTATGGGAATGTCAGGGCCAGGAAGCAGGAGAGGATGGGGTGGCGAGCAGGGGGAAGGGGAAGGCAACAGGGATTTTTTATTTTATTTATTTTATATTCTTTCTTTCTTTTTTTCTTTTTTTCCTTTTTTGGAGGGGAAATTGGGAAAGGAGATATCATATGACATGTAAATAAAGAAAATATCTAATTAAAAAAATAGAATAGGTGGGTTCAAGAAGGATACACCATAACTCCTTGGTCGCATTATTCATACTGAAGAGCCTCAGGATTAATCACACCCAAAATATCATTTATGTTAAATTCAGGCAATATTTTAGATGAAACAAAATTTTACAGTTTGTGTTAGAATGAGCCAAGACTTTTTTGGTGCTTTTTGGTTTTTGCATAAAGTATAATATACAAATGAGAAAGGTATGAGTTTGTGGAGGTTTTAAGTAAAACCATATGGATTGAAATCTGAGTTACTACTAAACTCACATGTTGAAGCCTTCACTACCAATATTGGTGGCTAAGGAAGTTTTAGAAAGGTGCCTCTGGGGATTAATTAAAGTTGGATGAGGTCATGGGGATAAGGATCTCATAATAATATTCATATCTCTATTATAAGAAATATAAAACCTCACTGACTTGCTTCCCTCACCTAAAGAACCCAATCATTCTGGCACGTTCATCTTGGACTTCTTTTTTTTTTAATCTTTCATATTTTTATTACATATTTTCTTTATTTGCATGTCATATGATTTCTCCTCTCCCAGTTTCCCCTCCAAAAACAAAAACAAAAACAAAAAAGCAAAAAACAACAAGAACAAACCCCTGTTGCCTCCCTCCCCTCACCTGCTCACCAACCCACCCTCTCCCACTTACTGGCCCTGGCATTCCCCTACACTGGGGCACAGAACCTTCACAGGGCCAAGGGCCTCTCCTCCCATTGATGATCTTCTACTATACATATGCTGCCAGAACAATCAATCCTACCATGTATACTCCTGGGTTGGTGGTTGAGTCCCTGGGAGCTCTGAGGACACTAGTTAGTTCATATTGTTGTTCGTCCTAATGGGCTGCAAACCCTTCAGCTCCTTGGGTCCTTTCTCTAGCTCCTTCATTGGGAACCCTGTACTCAGTCCAATGGATGGCTGTGAGCCTCTACATCTGTATTAGTAGGGGACTGTCAGAGCCTCTCAGGAGACAGTTAAATCGGCTGGACTGTCCTTCCTTCAGTCTCTGCTCCATAGTTAGTCTCTGCAACTCCCTCCGTGGGTATTTTGTTCCCCCTTTTAAGAAGGAATGAAATGTCCACATTTTGGTCTTTCTTCTTCTTGAGTTTCTTGTGGTTTGTGGGTTGTTCTTCCTGTATTCCAAACTTCTGGGCTAATAACCACTTATCAGAGAGTGCATACCGTGTTGTACTTTTAAATAAGGCTGCTACTTCATTGCTGGTGGGATTGCAAACTGATACAACCACTCTGGAAATCAATTTGGCGGTTCCTCCAG
>NC_045030.1:53192547-53193398 GCF_008632895.1 Mastomys coucha | reverse complement strand
CTGGGAATGGAGAAATTTACATGTAAATAAAGAAAATATCTAAAAAAAAAATAAAAATAAAAAAAATAAGGCTGCTATGAACATGGTGGCGCATGTGTCCTTATTACATGTTGGAGAATCTTCTGGGTATATGCCCAGGAGTGGTATAGCTGGGTCCTCCAGTAAAACTATGTCCAATTTCCGGAGGAACTGCCAAACTGATTTCCAGAGTGGTTGTACCAGCTTGCAGTCCCACCAGCAATGAAGGAGTGTCCCTCTTTCTCCACAACCCTGCCAACATCTGCTGTCACTTGAGTTTTTTATCCTAGCCAATCTGACTGGTGTGTGGTGGAATCTCAGAGTTGTTTTGATTTGCATTTCCCTGATGACTAATGATGTTGAACATTTCTTTAGGTGGTTCTCAGCCATTCAGTATTCATCATTTGAGAATTCTTTGTTTATTTCTGTACCCCATTTTTTAATAGGGTTATTTGGTTCTCTGGAGTCTAATTTCTTGAGTTCTTTGTATACATTGGATATTAGCCCTCTATCAGATATAGGATTGGTAAAGATCTTTTCCCAACCAGTTGGTTGCCGTTTTGTCCTATTGACAGTGTCTTTTGCCTTATAGAAGCTTTGTGATTTTATGAGGTCCCATTTGTCAATTCTTGATCTTAGAGCATAAGCTATTGGCGTTCTGTTCAGGAAATTTTCCCCTGTGCTCATTTGCTCGAGGCTCTTCCCCACTTTCTTTTCTATTTGTTTCAGTGTATCTTGTTTGCTGTGCAGGTCCCTGATCCACTTGAACTTGAGCTTTGTACAAGAAGATAGGAATGGATCAATTTGCATTCTTCTACATGCTAATCGCCAGT
>NC_045030.1:53173969-53191981 GCF_008632895.1 Mastomys coucha | reverse complement strand
TGCCTGTTTATCCTTTGTGTAGAGGAAGGCCTCTGATTTGCTTGAGTTAATTTTATATCCAGCTACATCTGGTACTTCTTAATTCCAGAAAAGGGGGAATTGCAATTCCACTTTTTAAGCCTTTCAGAGTATGGTATTTCATTATGGCAGCCAGAGAAAACCAAGACATAGGTCTAGACTGGATTTCTGGATTTAAATAATGTTTCTAGCATATCCACATATCTCAGTTTGCTTATGTGTTCCCCCAAAGATAGGTATCTAGTTTGCTTTCCTTGCTGTAATAGTGATTTTATAAACATTATTGTCTGACTTTCTAATTTTGCTCTTGAAATACGTGTTCAACATGGTTGAACATGGCCTTTCAAATCCATGTGAATACTTGTGTAATTGGATATTTTCCCCTTCTTACTTGAGGATACCTGAAATACTTATGTTTTACATGTTACTCACAACTCTGCATTGAAAATGTATTGGAAGCAGATTAGCATAATAATTAAGGAGAATAGAGCTGATAAATAAGATAGTGATAGATATGGAGAAAGGAAAACCAAAGATGAAAAAGTTACCTCTATTTGAGCTATGAGTGTCCTGGTAGTCAAAAAAATTGGAAAGATGATTCATTTATTCAACAAATGTTTTTGTTGAACCTTTATGGTTTCAAATTTTTTTGGTCTCTTGGCTGAGTCTCAATATAGAAAATAAATATGGTTTTGAGAAAATAATCTAGCCAAATCAAGTCCCAAAAATACAACCATCTGAATAGAAATATTGTTTGGTGCTGATTCATCTCACTAATCATCACAGCTACAAAAAGCTTTTTAGACATTTGTTTTGGTTCGACAAATATTCCAAGACATGTTGATTTTTAAGTTTTTCTTTTTAAATAACTTTTGTTTTGAACAGTAGGAAGCAGAATGCACAAAACAGTTTTAGAAGTGTTTTCGCAAAACATTGTGCTGCTGAGTATTATTTAAAGAATTTAGATTTCCAAATATTGGCTCCAAAATGGCTGTGAAAAATGGCACTCCTCAGGCAAAGCCATAGAGTAAAAGGATCAGTGACTGCCACAGGTGGAGAGGAATGAGTAATGTCTACACGGAACACCAGGGATTTTTCAGACTGTGAAAATACCTGCTGTGATATAATAATAGAGGGTACAGATCATGATATGTTGGTCCATACCCATGGATGTATAACTCCAATGGCAAACTGTAAAGGAAACATGAAATTTGAGTGATAATGGTGTGTCAATGTGGGTTTATCAGTTCTAATAAGCGTACCACTTTGGTGAAGAATGGAGATTAGGGGTGTGCTTATATTAGAGCAGATGAGAATTTTCTATATTTCCTTGTTTAATTTACTATGAAATGAAAACTTCCTCAAAATTATCTCTGTTTTTTTTTCAAAAGCCCTTTTCATTTCTTGGTGACAACTGTATCCTTCCAAGGCTGTGCTGAAGTCACTGTAACATAGCTTCTATTGCAACGATTGGTCAGGTTTCCAGCTTGGATCCTGGATCACACTGGACATTAAGCTTTATGGACAAAAAGAGATCAATTTTGGAGGACTGGAATTCCTTAGTTCAAGGGTCCCAGGATTGTCATGGATGGCTCCTAGCTAAATGCTGAGAGGTCCCTAATGAGGTAGCTCCCTGTGTTTCAATGGTCACCTCAGAAGCTCTACAACCAACTCAGCTGGTGAAGGAGATGGTACCGACAAGCTTGTATGACCAGCACCTCTGGATCTTTATAAACCTGGTGTCCCACAGCAGAAAACCTCCCTTGACAAATACCTTCGGTCCATTGTGTGATATTCCTGGTCTTCTACACATGTTGCACCCAGTGTTCTCAGAAATCTCATGAGTAGATAATAGTATTATTACCAATTTACATATGAAGAGACTGATCCTCAAGGTAGCACAGCATGCAAATGGGGAAATGACTCAGAAACAATGTTCTTCGCCTCTCAGCACTGGGGTTAGTAATTTATTTTATTATATTCACCACACTAATAATATCTTATAGTCACTTTTTTGTTAATGCAGTGCTGGGGTGCAAGCTAGGGATGAACCCATATTAGATAAGCAATCTACCACAGAGCTTGTATTTTATATTTTTATTGTCCTTTGCCGCTTAACCCTGTACAGCCTGCCCTGCTAATTGGGCCATTAGCCCTATAAGGGCATGAGCCACCACTTGTACTTCTCTTATACCTCAATAGTGCTTAGCACACTTGAAAGGGAAGGACTGGAACAGAAAGGACTGACGTTCATCTGCTATAGTCTATGCCACATGGAGTACCCGAGGTATTTTCTTTTTGTTGTTTTCTTTTTTTCCTTGGGCTTTTCTTTGTTTGCTTCCTTGTGTTGAGGCAGTATTTTGCTTGTATTGTAGTCTATGCTGGCCTGGAACTCACAAATGTCCTTCTGCCTTTGCCTCTGGAATGTGAGGATTAGAGGTGTGTGTCGCCACTCCAGGCAATCCTAGGGATTTTCTAGCCTTATCTTTCGAAATCTACATCTGTATAAGTGCCATTGCTGTTCCTGTTATAAAGCAAAGAAACTGTGGTTTAATGATTTGAAATTACTTTCAAATTCTATTTGCATGACAATTAAATCCTGGCTAAATTGTTCCATAGCATTGACTGGGCAAAGGTATGTAAACCTTGACATTCTTCTCCAGCCAATGGACATATGAATGTAAACATCTGGAAAGCTTTATCCAGTTGTTCACTTCAAATTTGTATGCACTTCTGTTTCTAAGATGTATTTAAGTTACGGGCAAATGAAACAAATAAAAAAAATGACAGGCTCGGAGCTCCATAAATAATAAATGGTAAGGATGAAATTTGAACCCAGATCTATAAGCGCCCATTGTCTTCCCAAATACTAAGCTCTTCTCACTTTTGTCATTTTTGTAAGTAACAGATTGGTCCTCCTCTAGATCAGTTTCACTTTTCCTAGCTTCTCTAGCTGATCCTGAACTGGCAGAAGAGGATTCATATAATATCCACTCTCCAACACTCTCCACGTCCCTCACATGAGCTTTCTTTTAATCAAGGAACCACATTTTAATCCACAAATTGTCAATAATTCAAGCAGGGGCATTCATCAAGAGGACTTTAGTAATTAAGAGCTGGTAATGTTGAAATAATTCTTCTGCTTACCGTTTAATGATTGGAGAGTTTTGTCACCATAAATGGGAAGCGATAATAAACAGCTTCAATTTAGTTAATCCATTCAATCACACCAGTTTTATTGGTCAATACTTTGGTCGAAGTCATTGTATTGAGTCTGTGAGCAGCTGTACAGATGACCCTATTAGCATCTCTGAAGAGTTCTCAGTAGTTTAGTTGAGGAGACAGATGTACACAGGTGTCAGTGCTTTGCCCGAAAGTGGGATGCTGGTAATAGGAGGAGATACTGAGTTCTCTGGTGGGAAAGTAAAAATATCAGGAAGGCCTCCTACAAGACATAGTTGGAAGAAAGATGTGAAAACTGAGAGTTAAACTGCATAAAAATCCTCAGACTCACCCCAAATTTCTCCACTCTGTTCTTCTCCCCTACCCTGTATCCAAATTATTCACAAACCTTTTGCTCTATATTTTAAAGATAAACTAATGCAACCATTCACACCCACTTCCTCCACTAACATTGAGAAATGAATTTCATTCGTCACCTGGCCTACTACATGAGCATTCTAACCAGATTCTCTCCTAATCTTGCCTCAAGGACTTTCTTCACCAGTGCTCACAAATCTATTAAAAACATAAATCAATTGTTGCCACTTACCTGCTTAAATGTCTTCTGTTGGCTTTTCATTTCACTTAGAATAGCATCTTAGCTCCCTACCAGGGACTCCAAAATCCTGCACACTCTGCTCTCTGCCTTGCCCCCCTCATCTCCACTTCTTTCCTCAACATGCTTTAGGTACATCATTCTCCTTCATATTCCAGGAATTTTTTTGTGCCCACTCTGTGCATTAAAAGTACATACAATTTTAGTTCCATCTTCTTAGAATGCCTCAACAGTTTCCTGTTCAGGACTAATCTATGTGTCACCTCCTTCAGAGTGATGCTCTCTGAAGTCATCAGATAAAATAGGAATCCCCTCTATATCCTCTATCTTTTTTGTCTGGCTTGATTTTTCTTATTGCAATTTATCGTAACTTGGCATTTGTTTTAATAACTTTGTTTCTATCAGTCAGAAAGATTGTCATCCACTAAAACATAGGCTAAATCAGATTCATGGGGTTTTACCTCTCTAGTTCACTAAAAAAATTTCTGAATTCTGGAATGGTGATTTTTCTCATACTAGGTGACCAATCGACAACAGCAAAATGTGTAGGCAGAGATGGAAGGGGATTTATATTCCTAGGGAAAGAATAACTCGTGCATTCAACACTGTGCAATGTGCCAGGCTAAAAGTATATCATAAAAGTACACCAAGTTCCCCACAGAATTCCCATTTTAATAAACAAGCAATTAGAAGCTGTAGGATAAGTTCATTGACAGAAGCTAACACTGTGGACTAGGGGAGGGCAGGAGAGAACTACCCTATAGTGATTAGCACAGTGGCTGGCCTGTGATATCGATTTGTTCCTGTCTCCATCTATCACACATTTATTGAGCACCTCTTTTATATAAAAAAAAACATGGTACTTGGCACAGAGAAGTATCCAATTAACAAGATGACTCAGTGTCTGTTCTCACAAGGCTCATAGTCAAGTATAGAAGATACATGATCAACATTGGGGTGTAGGAAGACAAAGGTGAAGGATGGTAAATGGAATAGAGCAAGAAATTGGCAGTAAAGAAACCTGAGAAGAGACTAGTGCAATAGCGTCATCACAGAGGTAACAGCTGGTCTGGGAACAGGGGAATTGCTCAAGTAACATGTGCTCACATCTCAAAGTGCTTTGAACTGGCCTGGAGAACCCCATTATCAGGCTTTGCACTCTATGTCCACTCCTAGCATCATGCATGGTGTCTTCTCATTCAGGGCCCTTCATGAATACCTCTTGGTATTTCATGGGGCCTCTGACACCAGAATAGTTCTCCATACAAGTGAAATTTCCCATTGGAAAGAAAAAATGGGGTATTGGAGTCATTTTCTCCTATTGTAAGGTGGAACTACATTAGCCCTATGAATAATGAATGGAAAGAGTAACGGAAGATATATAGGAGGCAAATAGAGACCAAGGGATGTGTGAGATGTAGATGGCCCCTCCCAGAGCCAGCCAACTGGGCTAAGAGAGCCAGACCAAGAACTGAGTTTCCAGTGGCCCATTCCACTTCAGCTGACTTATTTAGACATCACTTTATTTATACCCCTGCCTCATTCCACACTGCCTTCTGATCTGATCTGTTGATCCCCTCTTCTCCCCTTACCCTTTCAAATGAAAGGTCATCAAGATAGCTTTTCTTGGGGGCCCAGCCTACACCTGTTCCTTGCACGTGCTCTAATGGGAAAGTGGCCAAGGACTAAATACAACCACTTTGTCGTTAGGGAGGAAATTGAGACTCAGAGAAGTCAATGAAACAGCTCAAGGTCACAGAGCTAATAAGTGGCTAAATCCTGTTTTAGCCTAGATGCAAGCTTGGGTCTTCTCATAGTCCTACTGTGAGCACAGCATTTTCTTATTGCTGTGATGACAGGGACTCACTTTCTAGTGGAAACTTTTCTTAAATGGAGAATTCCATGTAGTTGAAAAAAGAGAGAGCGAAAGGGAGGAAGGAAGGAAGGAAAAAGAAAGGAAGAAAAATCCCTTGTATGAAGTAGTATGCCATTCAGTTTTACAAGAAGCTAAGCTTACAAGGGGAAGGATGTGGGAAAGAAGTAGATAATACATGACTATGTAGTGGTTTCTGTCAACTCTACATGCATATTTACACAATACATATTTACCTACCCTTCAGTTGCCCATTAGATGAGCTCATTATCAGTTCAAAGAGTAATTGTTTTGGGTTGCAGCTGCCACGTGCAGCCTGATTGCAGTGGTCTGTACAGTCTAAAACTCAGTGAGGGATGACATCATTACTTTCTCCTCCTGTTCATCTGTAAGCCACAGCCTCTGTTTGTCCCTGTCACACTTTGAACATTTATTGGTCACTTTCTGTTGCTATGTTCATTGCCACACCTTTTCTCTGCCAATTTCTCTATTTCTCTCATCTAAATTTTACCTGTCTCTCTGTTTTCTTTCTCCCTCCTCCTCCCCCTTCCCTTCTACCTTCTCTCCTCCCCTGTCCCTCTCCTCTCTCCCTCCCCTTGTCTTCCTTCTCTATCTTCACATCCCTCCTCTTCCCTCATAAGCTCTCAGATAGTCTGATGAGCTAGCACTGCCTTGGTCTTTGCCCTGAAGCACCCTCTCCCAGGACTCAGCACATATCAATAATCCAGTTCTCCTCCCATGGGTCATCCATTGACTGTTGCAAACACAAAGCTATTCTTAAGTCCAATTCCTCTTCTTTGAGCCAGGATCACTTGAGGCAGCTAGAAAGGAAGGGTGCCACCCAAAGTCTAATGAACACTGGTGCCTACAGAGGTCTCTCCTATCGCCCTCCCCCAAATATATCATATTCCATATGCCTTAGAGCTGCCTGTCCATGGACATACACTAGGATGGTCATGAGAAAAGGTTGCTGGTCTAGTTCCCATGGCACCTTTCACCTCAGCCTTCTTACCATCTTTCCTCCAGTTTACCTTTGCACTAGATCTGGGAATGGGAATTCCTAGACTTGTTTACTATGTCTGTAAGATTGTGGTGGATTTTTTCCCCATTTAGACAGTAGGCTCCAGGGGCCAAAGTGTGTTTATTGCTCTTTCAACTTTTATATCTCCAGTGCCTAGCACAATGTTTGACAAAAAGTGAGCATACATACAACATACTTTTATTGAGCAAATCAGCAAATGAACCAATTATGCATACTTTAAGCTTCAGTGCTCTCATAAAATGGTGACAATACCAACTATCTTCTAGGACGCTTAGATATATTGAAATATGGAAATGCATATAAAGTATTAACAACAGATGTGAAAGAGATGTAAAACCTTTGCAGTGTTGTTAGGCAGAAATTAAGATGACACGCATAGACCTAACTAGCACAGAAGCTGACACAGAGAGGCCCTTGGTAAATAAATATCCAAGTCCTTCCATGTCTTTACCACAGTCTGCTGCCAGAGGTACAGGCGACCAGCTGGAAGTGAGGCCCCCTCCTAACTGCCACCCAGAATGGCAACCTGTGCCTTCTGCTCACCGCCCTCAGCAGTTTTAAGTGGGTGGACACTTAGTCTATAATCCCCAAGGCCCCCAGTCTTCAGCCCTGCTCAGCCTTTTCTGCTAATTAGATGAGTAAGGGTGTTTACTGTCTCTGGCTGGGCAGCTGACGGATGGTTGAGGCTGCAGATCATTAACCTTTCCCAGGTTCCCAAATGTTCTCATTAAGGAGCACTGTCCTATGTCTTTTTCAAGCCCCGAGCAGAGGGCTTCAAGGCTGCCTGTCACAGGAAACAAGTGCTGGGTGGGGGACGTGACTGTAGCAGTTCTGGGCAGAGTTTGCTGTAGCCTCAGGATTCTTTCTGCTCTTTTCACCCATACCAATTCTTTTAAAAAGTCACCAACTTTGTGGAGACATATGCCTGTGGAAACCCTGCCTCTGTGGAGAGTACAACACCTCCTCCCTATTCTTTTATACTTCCCTAGTATGTAAACATAGATTTGGATCTTTACAGACCTCTCTGAAAACTCTCACAACTACAGGACGGAAGTAATAGAGCCCCAGGCAAGCTTAGGCATAGGTTTAGCCTGACTTTGCTGTTAATTTGCACTGTAACTTTTGGGCAAACTACCTGGCCTTCCTCTACTCTGTTTCCCCAACTCTGGGGATAGGCTTCTTTGTTCTTTAATGACTCCTCCACCTCTTCAGATCTCTATTTCAAAGACAAGGACTGTAACAAATTGTTAGTAAGACAGAGCTCAGGAGATCTAGCTCACAAAAGGGGACCTTTTTCCCCTCCACCTGTCAATCTCAGTCCTGTGGAAGAGAGTTCTTTATTCAGGAAATAAAGAACTCTTGGGCTGTCAGAGGTATACACTCTGGTGCATGGTGAAGCTGAAGAAACGAGTGAATCCGGTTTGTTAAAGACTCCTGGCAGGCAAATGAATCTGACTACTTCTGAGTCCGAATGAATTGCCTACCCCTGATGGACTTAGTTTCTTTACCTCTAGAGGAGGAGTAAATAACACGTAGAATGACTTGGGATATTACAGGAGATAATAGATAGAAAATTCTTTGCTTAGAGTTTGCATTTTAACAAAGAGTGTCAGGCCATATCCTACTTTATCTTGAAGGTTCCTTTTTCACTGAAATTAGGGGGGGCGATTTTCTCATGGCTTCATCCAGCTTTTTCCCTTTATTCAGGTAGTCACAGATACTTGTATGACCTCCTTGAAGACTACCCTGTAAAGGTCCATATGATATGCTTCAATTCATGCCTGCAGGTTCCTGCTTGTAGAGTCCTGTCTGTGTCTTTGATCATCTTTTATTTTCCTTAATCACCTTTTTTAAAATTTTTTGAGATTGTTCTTTAATTACAATATTTTCCCTTCCATATCCTCCTTGCAAACCCTCCCATATATTCTGCCCATTCCTCTTCAAATTCATTGCTCCTTTTCCACTAATTGTTATTGAATGCATATATGTATATGTATATGCATATATACTATAACCTGTTGAGTCCATACAATGTCACTTGTGGACATGTTTTCATGGCTGACAGTTTGGCAGTGGACAACCCGTTGGTGCACTCTTTCGTGGAGAGGAGCACCTCTCCTGCTCCCAGCTCTTCCGTGGAGAGGAGCACCTCTCCTGCTCCCAGTTCTTCCATGGAGAGGAGCACCTCTCCTGCTCCCAGCTTTCCTCAGTTGCCTGTAGTTTTTTGTGTAGGGTTGAGGCCTTGAACAAGGGAATATGCCATCTCTAATCTATTCTTCCTAAGTTTTCTTCATTTTAGTGCATTACACTTTATCTACCATAAACCCCAAAGCAGTGGGTCACATCCTTTCTCCTTACCACTTATGTAGGCTATGGAAACTCTCCAAACACAGTATTTCATATTCAAATTATATCCAGTTCTCACTCTCTTTGGTCTTAATGTCAAAGATCTACACCAAACCATCAAAACGTACAGAGGTTAGACTTGTAAATTAGTATTTTTAGTTGAGCAGTGGTGGCATACACCTTTGGTCCCAGTTTTCAGGAGGCAGAAGCAGGCAGATAGATATCTGTTCAAGGGAAGGCTGGTCTAAAGAGTGTGTTAGAGGACAGCCAGGGATACACAGGAAATCCTGTATTGAAAAACAAAACAAAAAAAACCCAGCATTTACATTATTTCTTTTAAGTGTTCTACAAATTCAAACATTTATACCCTGTACTGTGACCATATTCAGCTCCCACAATGCTCTTTTACCCACTCGCTTATGAAATCAACAATTTTTAAAGGTTTCCAGGTGAATCTAATATGTAGTCAAGAATAAGAACTGCAGCTCTAATCAGCCAACATGATGTTTTCAAAATATAAATCGCATTCTAACTTTCTCTTTGTAAAACTTTTATTGGATTGATTGTATTTAGAATAAACTCCAAGCTCTTTCTTATGTCCTATAACAAGGTGGCTTAGGTTCAGTTTCTATTGCTATGATTACCAAAATGAACACCATTACCAAAACAAACTGGAGAGAAAAGGGTGTATCTTACAGCTTGTAGTTCATCATCCATTGAAGTCTAGGGGGAAACTCAAGCAGGAACCTGTAGGCATGAACTGAAGCAAAGGCCGTAGAGGAGTGTTGCTTACTGGATTGCTCCTCGTGGCTTGCTCGACCTTTTTTCTTAGAGCACCCAGAACCACCAGCTGAGGCATGGAAGTATCCACAGTGACTCTCCCACCTCAACCATCCACAAAAAGAATGCACCACAAGCTTGCCCATGGGCCAATCTATTAGGAGCAGTTTCTCAGTTGAGGTTTCCTCTTCCTAAATAACTCTAGCTTGTGTCAAGTTGACATCAAGCTAGCCAGGACAGGGGTCTTTTGGTTTTTTTTTAACTCCTTTCTACCTAAGAAAATTTTACTTAACCTTGTATAAATCAATATATATAATTGGTATATGAGAAAATTTTACTTAACCTTATATAAATCAATTTATAAAGTATACAAATAAAATATTTTCTGATAATGAAACTCTTTGGCATCCATATAATTTTACCATTGAGTAAACATGAAAGCAAATTTGCATACAGATGATGTCAATATGCTTGTTTATTTTTATAAAGACTTAAAGCTTGGCTGAATATTGGATACTCCAGGACATAAAGCATCATTAACATTCTTCATGATGGAACAACATTGTAATGTTATAACCATCAATGTTGTTTCACATAAATATGTAGTACAAAATAGCAAAAATATGGTTAAGTAAATCTGACCAGTACTGAGAGAAGTCAGATGCAAATTTATTTTCAAAACACTAGCAGAATTGAGTACCTGGTAGCAATGAAAATTACTGGTCCTCATGTAGATCTATTGAATCAGAATCCATGAACAAGGAGTCTAGACATCTGTGTTTTAACAAGCCCTTGATAAATTTGGACTAGTGTTCATGTCTTACGAGAGTATTGACTGGTAAAGAACAAGGGAGGACCTTGTGAACTCTTGAAGTGTTCTATGGCATCTAAGACAATGGACGTTAAATATAAATGAAGAAACAAATTCTGAAAGTAGTGACAAGTTAATTGGAGTGTGCTAACAACAAATGGAACAGCCAAGAGAAGTGAAGTGACAGTTGTGAGGCATGGAAGAAGGTAGCCCCAACTAGTGCTAATGCCATTTTCAAAGCTGGTACTTTCCACTGTAGTCAAGCTGCCTCATTTATCTCAAGACTCTACCATCAAGCTTGGAAAATGACCACCTCCCCCCCACACACACACACACACACTGCAGTGTTTAGCTATGGGATTTGGTTACTGACCTTTCTGCCTTTGAAACTTTCTGCCCAATTAATAAAAATCCTCATCTCCTTAATGGATTGAGCCAATCCTGTTCCAAAAGCCATTTCATTTGGCTATGGCTTTGGGTGGTATTGGGGGTGGAACTAAATGGTATCACTGAGTTTGCCAGAGTCATCATTTTCCTGTACATTCCATCAGTCTACTTACTTTAAGAGACTGAAAGGAAGATGAAGCACCCAACTTTATGCTATGTCCAAGATTTGGTCCATAGCCCTGCTGACACTGACCTGGGAGCTGGCCCAGGAATATCACAGAATTCAACAGGTTAGTTGCCAATCTGTGTTGGCTTCTTAAGGACACAGAAGTTCCTAAGATTCAAATTTAAAGAATGTTAGATGGTTTCTATTCAGTCATCTTATTCAGTTCATGTAGAAACTGAAGCCAGTGACCACACAAATTAGTAGCTCCCAGAATGGGTGACAATAAGCACTCTGGCTTTATCAACCCTGTTTCTCCCAAGAACGACCATATAGAAAAGTAAGTAGCTGAAGTTTCACCTTCTATCTCTGCTCTTTGCTCAACCATATCACTTCTTAAAATAGTGGATTTGTGGTAGGATTGTGTGTTCTTACTGAAAACCCGCTCCATTCTCAGGAGAATAGCTTATATCCACAGGCTGGAGATTTAAAGATGCCAGCCTCAGGGGTCCAAAGAGGCAGCTCATGCTGGAAAATGGCCTAGACCTTCCCAACAATGTGTTCAGTTGGCACATGGCCCTGAAGTTTGAACTATGTACTCTTAGATTTCATTCTCTGGTTTATCTGTGCCCTATGCTGATACACCATACTTATCTGCCTTGCCATGGGAGAGACATCTTTCCTATACAGTGCAATCTATTCTGACAAGTGACAAAGAATATATAGATCACTAGGCAATTGATAGATTTAAAGATAGACAGACACACATGGATTCATAGTTGCAGCGTCACCACTTCCTAATCCTGATATATTACATGAGCCTCCCTCTTTGTAGTCAGATCATTATTCTGATCCCAGTTGTACCCAACTACATAGAGACAGTATATGTTATTTTTGGAATTGTCCAGATTAAATATCACCCATCTTGAGTTATATATATTGCTTGGTATAAAATAAGCACTTAATAAATGATAGTCATTATTTTTGTTAGGTGAATGATTTGGAGTAAGTTCTTTCTCCTGTCCAGCCATTAAGATCCTTATCATACTTCAGCTGGAGATGAATATATCCACTTGATACCGTTGTTATGATGATTAAATAAGGTTATGATTGGAAGTTGCCTGCCATAGCACTTAGTACATTACAATCATCCAATACCAGTTTTTCTATGAGTTAAGATCAGAGACAACATACCCTGAGGTAGAAGTTAGCACAGAGCACCTGAGTCCCTAGATTCCCCCAAAATGGTATCTTGACATTCAATAAGAAGAGCTGATAACTGCAGCCCCACTGACATTGGGTTATTTTTAACTTAAAGACAGGAAGCTGATCAGAGCTTGCTGTGAGATTTTATTCAGTAACACCAGATTATTCAACACCAGTTCTTGAAATCTCGATTTTCTATATTTCTCAGGTTCTCTGGGAAAGGATGCCACTGTGGTTTGGAACTAACCAGCAAAAGAGAAAGGGTATAGTTAACCCCACAGCTTGACCACAGCTGAGCACCTTAATTCTACTGCTTTAACAAAGGCAGCTTAGCCTGACCACTGCAAGGAGATAGGTAGCACTCAGATCAGTGGCATAAATGGACATGTCCCTAGACAATGTTTGGATGACAAGAGAATTGGTAGATGTGGGTCATTGATACACACAAATGAGGACATAGACACAACACCAAAATGTCCTCTTGTTGGGAAAGGCTTCCCAGAGTAGAGTGCATTTGAGCCTGACTTTGGAAAAGAGGTTCAACAGGAGAGAGCAGAGAAAGACAAAAGGTGTGGGAAGTAAAATAGCCTGATATGATGGGAACCAGCATCAATAAGGCTTGAGTTCACTATGTGAGAAGTAAATACAGGCTGGGGTAGGAAAAACATGATGAGTTTCCTTTTTTTTGTAGTACAAAATTAAGAGAATAGACATGGAAACTGGGAGACCTGAAGATGTTACTCAGGGATAGATTATTTGCCTAGCATACATACACGATTCTGGGTTTAATCACTAGTACTAGGGGTGAGAGGAGGCAATTTAACTTTGGGATTGGAGTATAGCTCAGCTCTAAGATGATTTGCTAACATGCACGAGACCAGATGTTCAACCCCCAGAACCAGTCCAGGGGACTGAGGAGCCACTGAAAAGTTTTAAACTGTCACCCATAGGAAGACCAACAGTCTCAACTAACCCAGACCCAGAAAGCTTCCAGACACTGAGCCACCAATCAGGCAGTGTACGCCAGCTGATATGAGGCCCTGGCACATATGTAGCAGAGGTCTGCCTGATCTAGCCTCAGTGGGAGAAGATGCACCTAACCCTCGAGAGACTTGATGCCCCAGGGAAGGGAGTGGCTTGGAGGGGAAGCAACTTCTATGAGGCAAGAGGGAGGAGGAATGGGTTGAGGAACTGTGGGGGTGATTGAGATGGGGGGGCTATGATGGGAATGTTTAATTAATTAATTAATTAATTATAACTGACAGTGCTCAATCTCCTGATCAGATTCATATGACAGAAAGCTTGCACTGTGGAGAAAATGTTGCAGAAGATGTAAACACACTTAAACCAATGAGGGGGCCATTGTAATAGTCTGGATGAAAACAAGGACCTAGAGAGGAGAGGAGAGGAGTCATGGAGCCAAGGGGATAAAGAAGAGAAACTAGAACTTGATTATCTATTTAATTCAATGGTTGAAGAAAAAATAGGGGCAGTGAGGAGGAGTTTAAGAAACTGGGTTAAAGGTGATAAACCTGAAGTAAGGAACATAGGATGAAGAAGTAATGCATTATGGAAAGTTTTGCTTTGTTTGTTTTGTTTTGAGGCATTAGGGATTAAACTCAGGTCCCCATTAAGAGCAAGCAAGGGTGCTGTCACCATGCCGCTTCAACAGTCACTGGGTTATGATAAAGGGTATCTAGGTGGAAATGGCAAAGGCTTTTCTTCATGCTTAAGATGATATATTACTATTTTCTAATGTAATCCTTACAACAATTCTCTGAGGCTCTATACTTACTCCCATTACATAAATGAGAAAATGAAGGAAGATTAATATGCCAAGACTAGTCTCATTCCAGACTTCTGGTGTGTGTACATTACCACTGTACCAGGAGACAAGGCCTTAAGAAGAGTCTACCACAGAGCCTTTACATCCTAGAAAGTACTTGTCATTGCCCCTAAGTGCCCGCCCCAGAGCCTGAATTGTTGCCATGACAATTTCTGAAGCAATTTCCTAGGATGCCATTGGAGATGATCTTTGGAGATTGATCTAAAGGGGTGTATTCCCAGCCTAAGACACTCGGAGCCACATGGCTCTAAACAAGAGAGAAGACCCTCACATGCTCTGCCATCTGATCTAGATGGCTAAGGCTTCAGGAGGTACCATAGTGCATGTCATTTGGTCTTCTACACCTAGGTTGAATATCCATTCCTAGCACCTAGAAGAAAAACAGCTATGAGCAGGTATCCTCACCAGTGAAAAAGGTGTGCGGGCACGAAGAACTTTTAGTACCCAGGAGAAGTACATCAGGAAAAACTTTTAAACGGCACTGTTTTGGCCTTTTGTCTGTTCCCAGTCTTGGATACTTCTCCATGCAAGAGATAACCTTTCAACGATTACTCCCAGAATGGTCTTTCTCACTTACATTCCTTATTTGCCTCCTATCGACCACTTCCCTCCTTGGGGGTTTTTCAAAGTCACTCTTAGACCTTGGTGGTTTTAATTAACCAAGTGGTTCAGTGCCATCAGCCTCCCTCCATCAATTTATTAGTCATTTCCTTCTTGTGCTCATTAATGAACATACTTAATAACCCTGTTTCCATGTCCAACTCTCCAGAGCCCTCCCCAGCCCTCTCCACAATGCCTTTCTCCTTGCCAGGAACTGCTGGACATTCATCTCTTGACCCCTTTCTTCTGTACCAGCTTGAAATCCATAAATATGAGCTTACTCTCCAGGGTTAGTGAGAAATCTCTGCGTACATGTGTAGGCGTGGGGCTGCATATGCATGCAGAAAGGGGCAGAAGGGGGATCCCGACAAAAGACACAGAGAAACAACATGGAAATGGAAGCTAATGGAAACATTTTCTTTAATTGAGTTTTTACCCATAGGACTTTTGAAAGACCAGTCAATTGCATATGCTATTTATTATTGCCTCCCTTATCCTCAATGTACTCTCATTACTCCCCCTGTGCTTCCTCCATCCCAAAACCATGAATCAAAGACTTATAAAAAGACATGAGTGGGAGGGGCCTTAAATATCCACTGTAGCTCATATTCCTAATTGTAAAGACAAGGCCCAGAGGTTACCCAGTAATTGCTTACCTGGGGTCAATATAGGTGTTACTTCTCCAGCTTCTCCAGTAGAAGAGCCCTCTCTACACAGCTCTGAGAGACAGTAGGGAGTGAAGAGGATAGACTCAGGATCCTGGTTCTTTAGGTTCAGATCTTACCTCTGAAAGTAAATTGTGTTTCTTTGTTGGGGCTGGTATAACAAGTCACCACAAACTGGCTGGATTAAATCAACGGGAGGTTATTCTCCCACTGGTCAAGAAACCAGAGGTGGAAATCAAGGGATATAGAGGGTGGGTTTTGGGTTTTTTGTTTGTTTGTTTGTTTGTTTGTTTGTTTGTTTTAAGGCTTCATGGAAGAAACTTTCCTCTGTCTTCCTCTGAACCCTTACTGGCTAATCTGCGAGTTTTGCACTGCTTGCCACACAGACATGGGGTCCTACTCTGCATCTCCATCTTCATACCATCTTCCCCTTGGTGTCTCTGAGCATCCATACTCCTTTGCTGAGATGCAGGACTCTATGTCCACACTAAGGATTTCAAGACTCCTAGCTAACTTCATCTTCAAAGACTTTCATTTTCCAATAAAGTCATACTGTGAGGTTGTGGGTGGACATGAGTTTTCAGGCATGCTATCCAACTTACCATAGTCATGACACATCTCTGAGCCTCAGCTTCCCTCGCTTTTTAATGGAGATGATGTTCCTTATCTTCCTTATGATGAGGTTCGCAAGATGAGATAAGCTAACAGATGGCAAAGCATTCAAAACAATGCCTGGCATGTAGCAAGCACAACACTGGCATTTTATCTTCACTCAGCTTTAAGCTCCATGCAGAAATCTGTCTCTAGTCTTTCCTTTTCTTGCTTTTTTAAGCCATATGCCTTAGATTGAGAACAATGCTTGACACATAGTAGGGACAAGGCAAAAATGTGCAAAATGGACACGTGAATGTTTAAGAATAACCAAGAAAAGCCATTCTCCACACATTCTTCCAGTGGCAGAGCTAGAATTTTTCCATCCTCTCGGGAGAAACAAAGGAAATTGTATGGAAGCTGCTGCAGCACAGAGGGTCAAGGCTTATCAACGATATTGGTGGAGGGCATTCCTAAGCTACACAGGGCTCACAGAGACCATGGATATATTAGACTCACTTATCTCTGAGGATACGAATACACCCATCAGGGTGGGAAGAGAGAGGGAGAGGACAGGAAAGCAGGCACCAGCTGCTGGTTGACCCGGTCATTGAGTACCAACAAATCTCTAAATACATCCTCCTAAAGGGTTCTGGGGACATTGCTAGCGGGCTAAAAGAAACAGTCATGAAGTTCCTGATGGTTTCTCTCTTCAATTGGATATTGTTGCCCATGCCCTTACTAGGAAAAGTGCCTGGCAGGGGCCGAGCCAGCTGCCCAGCTGTCTTGTAGGGTTCAGTTACGTTTCCCTGCCTCCCTACTGGGGAGGGTTTTGCTTCTAGAGTTTGAGTGGAAGAAGCTTCTCTTCTCTTCTCTTCTCTTCTCTTCTCTTCTCTTCTCTTCTCTTCTCTTCTCTTCTCTTCTCTTCTCTTCTTTTCTCTCTCCCTCTCTCTCTCTCCTTGTCTCTTTCCCTGTCTCTCTCTGTCTCTCTGTTTCTCTGTCTCTCTGTTTCTCTGTCTCTGTCTCTGTCTCTCTCGGTTTGTTTGTGTGTGTGTGTGTGTGTGTGTGTGTGTGCGCGCGCGCGCGCGCGCGTGCATGCATGTGCATGAACGTGGATGCTTGCACACTCTCAAGTGGGAGGGGTGAAATGTACATATGTCTCAGTGTGTGGTATATACATACCAGTTGGTTTGGAGAAGGGTTTTTTTCCTGGGGAAGGAACACGTAATCTAGCCCTCCCTCTAAGAACAACTTCAGCAGGAGAGCTGGAATCCAAAATTAGCACACTGACCTGAAGCCTTAGCCTGAATACGTAAGGGTGTGCACATCAGGCACCCAGCCAGAATAGATACCAAGGAACCTCCAGCTGGGCCACCCTTAGTGAGAATGCAGGTTCATGGAGCCTTCTCTTATTGTCATCCCCAGGACCATGCAATGTGATATGAGCCAACTGAGAGACAGTACCCCGAATTTGGAGCTCAGCATATAACCCGACTCAGTTGTTGGCTAGGACAAGGGCTCCTAAACAGCAAAGATTTGCTGAGCCTGTACCAGGTGCCAGGCACTGTGTTTAACTCTTTAGAAACATTGATTTGTCTCTCAGATAGCTCTTCACAGCACCCCCTCTTTTCCAGTAAAATGTTGTACTAAAAACTTCTAAGTGTTAGGAGCCAGAATAGAATCCACTCCCTTAAACATTAAGCTATACTGTCGTCAGGATGCAGTGAAATTAGAAGTTTGGTCTTCAGACGAACTTGGGGTTCTGTTTACCTTAGTTCCGTTTCTACCTCGGTTTCCATTTTGGTGTTTTTGCTGCAGCAATAAAGTAAGGATTTTAGTAAGGTTGCGCCCCCTTGTGGGTAGAGTGGTACAGCAAGTAAATAAGGGATTCTTTTTTTTTTTTTTT
>NC_045030.1:53157251-53173897 GCF_008632895.1 Mastomys coucha | reverse complement strand
TTGGAAGTTTTGGGGGCGGGTTGGCTTCCGGTTTTTTGTTTGTTTGTTTGTTTTTGTCAATAATTTCTTCTACATTTCTGTGCTGCAAGCCCTTGGTTGGGTCCAGGATCCTTATTGCATCCTAGAGTATGTGCAGTCCCAGGAGGGATAAGTCCCTAATATGTATCTAACTCTAGACAGGTCCTGAGCCAGTTAATGTGCTTTAAAACCAATGCTGCAGAAAAAGAGTTGAGGGGAGAAACACAGAGGTTGCGCTCAGCATTTAATGAGAACTGAGAAACAAAGGGGGGAACGTTTAGTCAGGAATCCATTAGACTTCCACCACCTGTTGCCACAATAATCATTGTGTTCTTGGAAATCAATTAGTAAGTATTAAATAATATTTGATGATAAGAACAGTAAGAGCTTTAATTTATGGAATCCCTACTAGGCTACAGTGAGGCACAAATTACTCATTCTGCTTTGCAATTAAGGAATCTGAACTTTAGAGGATTCAGACTAGTTGACTATTCAATTTACCAGCTGCATATTCCTGAAAATGTCAGTCAACCTCTCTGTACCTCAGTTTTCTCAGCATCAACTCCATGGAATTATGTTTCACATAGTTTATAATCCCTAACCCCATAAACCTTTTAGGACAGTGGTGGTATACAGTCAGGTATATAACTTAATAATAAATGTTAGGCATTCTCATCTATGAAGTGAAGAGTTCCCAAAAGAAAACAAAACCTCCTCAGAGTTCCTGACCACATATCAATTTGTCCTCCCACCATCTTCAACTGAATGTCTCAATAACACTTGAAGCCAAACGTAGGAGCTCAGTAATTCCAAACTAGCTCTCTTCCACTTGTCTCTGTGATTCCCGAAACAGAAACTTCATCCCGATGCTGTTGCTGCTCCTGCCTCTGGCTCAGTTCCCATATCCAGATTTATCAACAGTCCTAAAGTAATACAAGAAGTGGTTTAGGGTCAGGGTTAGGAACAAAGTTTGAGCTATAAAACCTGTATAAAAACTAGCTGAGGAACTAGTCACCTCTGCCTCTCAGTCCCTCATCTGTAATAAAGGACAATAATGGTATCTACCTACTTAGACTGTCACAAGGGTAAATAAATCTGTGCATAGAAATTTTATAAAACAGTATCAAGTATCTGGCAAGTCTTTTGTGTCTTTGAGGTGCGATTTTCATTAATATGACTGTTTTGTGAATTTTTATTTTGATGGCTGTAGCCTTGGCTTCCTCATTACTGCGCCAGTCCCTCCGTGTGTTTACTTCTGTAGGAAGCAGAATGGCAGGAAATGAATGTATGAAACGCTAGTGGTGAAATTTGGATGGTAAAGCTATAAATGACCTTAAATCAAACAGAAAAGCACAGATGGCTCAGACCCTCATCTATATTCTGTATTTGTTAAAGGAGGCTGATGCAAACCTGGAACACAGCAAAAACCTGACATTTAGAGACAAAAGCTGGACCAGATTTAAATGATCGTTAGAGACACCTGATAAGCCACTCGAACCATGTTAGATGCACCCCTACTGTGTGCTAGACACTGGAAATAAATAGGTGAAGCATCACCCTGCCTTCAAAAATCTTTACAGTTTCAACAAACCACAGCAGAACAGTAGAGGTTTCTAGTCTGGAACCAAGCATGACAGTTTCAGGTTCAGCTCTGGACATTGCTCAGCACCATCCCCCTCACTTTGGCAAGAAAACCCCTAGGAGATTCTATCTCAGCCCCCATCAGAATGGTAGTCATTAAGAAAACAAATGAGAAATATTGATGAGGATGTGAACAAAAGAGAAGCCTTATACACTATTGGTAGGAATCCCGGTACCTGTGTCAATAGAAAACTAGCACCAATGATACATAGGGTCCAGCCATACACATTCCTAGGTGTTTACCGATGTCAACATATCACAGAGATAATTGGACATCAATGTTTGTTTCAATGCTAGTAACCTGAGCTAAGCTATGAGAACAACCTAGGTGTCCAGTAATAGAGGAACAGATAAGGAAAAGTGGTTTTCATGCACAACGGAAGTTTTTATCCGTGAAGAATAAAGCCATGTTATTTGCAGGAGAATGGATGCAACTGGAGATAATTGTGCTAAGAGAACTGAGTCAGATGGAAAAGGCAAATGGTGGATGCTTCCTCTCGTTTGTGGCTCCTAGGTTTTATATAGTCAAATATAATCACTCATGGAACTATGGCATGAAGCTAGAAGTAAAAATGTAGGGACACAAAAGAGCATAGAATGTGAAAATGGGAAGGAATCAGGGGTAATGTTCATCATACAATATATACTTGGACAAATTTTCAAAAGAAAAGCTGATAACCAAACAACAAAAATGAATACCTAACTTGGCTGCTTCACAAACTCTGCCCAAGGAGAAAATGGTAGCCCAAGATCTAGAGTTTCCAAGGCCAAGGGGCCAATTCTAGCCTCATCACATAGCAGGCCTGTGATATTTTCTCTAGCTCCCTAGGTCTCTACTGTTTCATCTTACAATAGAATTAATAATAGTACATACTTCATAGGACTGTGGAGGAGTAAAAGATCATCCATATAAAGCAATGAACACACTGCATAGCCTGAGTAAGAACCATGTTCCTATTGACCACTATTCTTAGCCCACAAGTATACAGAAGTAGCCTGAGAAGCAATGGAAAGGACCACGAAGGCATTCATAGTTTCACAACATGGAAGGGTGATCACAAAAGAAAAACTCATGTTCTGTGATGCCACAGTTAGGTTACGTCATTGCTTGATTAAACAGTGACCAAAACAAACTTAGGGGAGGAACGGATTTATATCATCTTTCAATTCCCAAGAGAGTTGGGAATGGAAATCAAGGCTTGAACTTGGAGCTACGAACTGAAGCCTAGGTTGTAGAGGAACCTATTTTCTGGCTTGTTCTCATGCGTTCTTAAGCCTGGTTTCTTACACAATTCAGGACCTCCTAGCCAGTGTTGGCACCAAGTTCAGGGATCTGATCCTTTCACATCAATCAGCAATCAAGAAAAATTTCCTCACAAGATTACCTACAGGCCAATCTGATAGAAGTGATTCTTCAGTTTACATCCCCTTCTCCTAGAATGACTCTAGCCTGTGTCAAGTTGACAAAAACTAAATAACCTATGTCAAGAACTATGCTCACAGTCCAGGTTTATGGCACAGTGCCCACCCATACTGTATCTGGACTCACAGAACAAAACAGTGAACTAACATAGAAGCTTAAGAAAAGGAAAGTACATGGCCACAGAGATGGCTCAGTTGGCAAAGGCACTTGCTACCAAATCTGATGACTTGATTTCTATCCCAAGAACCTACATGGTGAGAATAAACTCCAACAGGTAGTCTTCCAGCCTCCAGTTACATGCTGTGGCAAACACACACACATACACACATACATACACACACACACACACACACACACACACACACACAAATAAGTAGGTAGGTAAGTGGGTAGGTAGGTAGATATAGATAGATAGATAGATAGATAGATAGATAGATAGATAGATAGATAGATAGATAGATAGGTAGCTATAAAGGGGAAAAGAAAATCAAAATGAGATTATAGATCAGGAAGACATCTGTATTCTAGACTGGCACTTTTTGTTTTGTGTTACTATTTACTTATTTATTTATTTATTTATTTAAGACAGAGTTTTTTGTTTCATGTGTACCAGGCTACCCTCAAATTTGATATGTAGCTGAACAATCTTGAATTCCTGATCCTTCTGTCTCTACCTGCCAAGTGTGGGATCACAGATGTGTGCAAGCATGCCTAGCATATGTGGTGTTAGAGATCAAATCCAGGGCTTCATGCGTGCTAGGCAAACACTCTACCAACTGAAATACAGCTCCAGTTCTAAGACAAGCTTTCTAGAAGTGAAATGTTTGTTCTACCTGAGTGTGGTGTTCACACGTCATCATTTGGGAATAAGTGTCCCTAGACTGGGGTCTCATATGCCAGATAATCTGGATTTTAATATACCTTTGATGGTGGGACTAAAATTGCATACTTTATTTCCTTCTGTTTTGCTACAACTACTGTTTGGTTGGTGTGTGTATGTGTATTTCCTCGAACCAGGTTGATGTGGGTCCCATTCCAGCTACCTACTTGCTCTGTAACATGAGCCAAGTGACTTAGGCACAGAATTGGGAGTGTTTATGAAGAGAGAAGGGCCTAAGAAGGAATCTACAGATGCCCTGGCTCCTTATTGAGACACATCATGTGCTAAGTGGAAATCTAATGTGACTCTCAAGCTCATTACTCATACAATTGAGAGACTCATTAGAACTGCACTGTAACACACACACACACATGAACTGTAACACACATACACACACACACACACACACACACACACATGCACACACACTGATTTTGGCTTTACTGGGCCTCAAAAAGTCAGATTGTATTTACAAGCATTGGGATCCACTCTGCAAAGTGGATAGAGAAAGGTGTGAATAGCCAATGAATTTTAACTTTGAACTTCAGCTTTTCTGTGTGGTTTTACCTGTGTTATCAAACATCTCTGATTATGTTTCTTCATTTTAAAAATGGGTATCCTGGGGCTAGAGAGATGGCTGAGTGGTTAAGAGCACTGACTGCTCTACCAGAGGTCCTGAGCTCAATTCCCAGCACCCACATAGTGGCTCACAACCATCTGTAATGGGATCCGATACCCTCTTCTGGTGCGTCTGAAGAAAGTGACAGTGATTTCATATATATAAAATAAATAAATCTTTTTAAAAATATAGGTATCTAAGTACCAACTCAAGGGTTTCTGTATGGTGGAAATGTTACTACATACATTAGTATTTCTTCTCAGACACTACTGAGTCTGAGGAACTAAGTCTGGAGCAGTTATAATGTGGGGGTAGAAATTGGAGAAGGTACCAAGACTAGATCCTGAAAAGAAACAGAATAATAAAGAATATGGAAATATTAAGTCAGGGTAAATAACACAGCATCACCTCACACATTTCTTTTTACGTTGGGAACATGTGTTGTCTTGGTTATTTTGAATATGCAATCCACATAGCTAGAGTGACCATGCTATCCAATAAAACTTCCTCCTCCTTTGGAACTGCAGCTTTGTACCCTTTGACCTCCATGGCCCCATCCTGCTCCATTTACCCCAGGTAACCACCTTCGTCTCTGTTAATAGATATTTGATGGCTTTCGTTTTAGATTCCATATATAAATGAAAGCATGTGGTGTTTACCTTTCTTTGCCTGACCTATTTGGCTCGGCATAATGCTGTCCAGTACCATACATGTTGCATGTGATGGTTTCTGTCTTCTTTAGAGCTGAATTGTATTCCATTGTGGCTATGCAACAAGACTTTTATATCCATTCATTCACCAATGGGCATTTAGTTTGTTGGCTTATTTGTGCATAATTAGCCTTGTTTTGCCACTGTTGACTATGCATACATATCATAACATCACATTGTACCACGTGGATATATAGAGTTATTGCTTATCAATTACCACAAAAAAGGGGAGAAATGTATGAAAAGAAATTCTATGAGGATTATGTAGTGAGTGCTTTCAGGTTTCTGTGAGAAAATGAGAGGACTGAACTAGGAAAGAAGATACAGGAACCTGGGGATCTGTCTTGCATGTGAGGTTGTTAGCTTTTCCTATGGTCTTCCTTGCCACCACTGGATGAATTAGCTTCTGCTTCAGAAAAACCCTCTTGGATGAGGAATAGGGTGGATTCTGCTGGTGCACAAACTGCTGCTCTTTCCAACTGCCCTCTTCCAGATATCACTTCAACATACCTTGTGTGCTGTGGCCTGTCCTGAAGCTCCCTTCTAGTGTCCTAGATGCCACAAGTCATGAGTCAGTCTACTAGCACTGGAAGTTTCCAGACAGAAAGGGGGCATGGGAATATGTAGTTCTCTTCAATGGAGGAGGTACAGCAGACAAGAGTGAACAGCATTGCCACCTAGCATCTACCTTTCTACTACTCGAGGAGAGATAGACGCTCAGCTCCTCCTCCTTCCTTGTGCCTTGTTTGGATACCCCTTCTTCCTAGTACCTCATGTTTATAGAAATTTCAAAATTCTCTTCAAAATATGATCTCACCCTGCACACACACCTTGCACACTCTCTCCTCCTTTCTCGCTTCTACCCTTCTCTCTTTACTTGGATCCTGCTCCCCCCCATCCACTGATTCTTCCATCCCATTAGAAGGGGCTTTATGTGAATCCCTGGAGCCCTGTGAAATTCCATCCCAACAGACAGAGAACTTAAGAGAGTGCTCAAAGGGACTAGCTTTGTCTGGGCCTGAGGAAGATTTATATCTGTTCCTCAGAAGGAAAGAGAGGGAGCCGTGCTCTCCCCCATGGAGAGAAAACCTAAAACAAGTGATTTAAAAGCACCAGCCACCTCATCTCTTCAGCTTCAGAAGAGGCCCTACCATCTGTCACAGCCCCTCTGCCCTCCAGGTTGCAGAAGAGTGAAAAGGATGTGAATAGTCATGTGTCACCACAGGCCAAGGCAGCTACAGCAGATGGTCGGAGGTGGGAGGTTACCAGGGACCAGGGAAGAGATATATTTCCATACATTTGGCCACCTGATTATTTCTGCTTGTCAGATGTTCACATAAGCATATGTACTCAGGGACTATCTTAAGGACTCTTAGTTGTCAGGGACACAGTGTTCAAATCAGCTTTCTGCCCAGATGCTCCATTACATCATCCTAATAACAATGCCTCCTGATCCAGGCCCTTGGCTTTAAAGAGGCACAGCATGAAGGACTCCTCATCAGCTATATTTTCCAGAACAATCATTTCTTCCGCTCACCTGCATTTTGTGTGTGTGTGTGTGTGTGTGTGTGTGTGTGTGTGTGTGTGTGTGTCTGCCTGTTCAGGGTGGAGGAGAATAATGTGAAAAAAACTTGAATTTGAAGTCAGATGCCTTAGTTTGGGGGTTTCAACATCCGCAGTCCTCCTGCTTACTACAATGGTCCCAGTGGTTTCAGAAAGCATTTTGATGTTGTGTCCCCTTTAATATATGTATATATCACCAATGTACATATATATTGTAATTATTAACTCATTTTCATTACAGTGTTCTCCTATGCACTAAGAGAAAATAAACTGTAGACCCCTTATGCTTGTGGCTGAGATACGATTTTAAAGCTGAAACAAACTTCCAAATGAAATGTAAACAAAACAACAAAACCAATAAAAATCAAATGAACAACAGTTATTTGACCAAGGTAGATGATGTTGTTTTTCTAAAATTAAATTGCTGTTCAGATCGTGACTGCGGTGCCGACTGGGATGCAGGTTCTTCTGAGTTCGTCATGCTATATTCCTGTGAGCCAGGCAATGACTCAGCTCACACACCACTTTTTTCCTTTTAGACCTACTGCTAAACTGTCGTTCCTACAGCCCTCAGGGACGCCATTTGGCCTTCGCCGGAGACCAAGCCATCATTTATGTATTAAGTCCTCCTCTGTTCTTTTCTCATTAGTCCTTGACAATACAAGCAGGACATTGTGAAGCTAATGAGTTCTGCACAAAATGCATCAGAAATTGCTAGTTATCTATACCACTGAACATTCCCTTTCTCCCTTAACTAAAATTTCCAACATAAGAGGAAAATAAAAAACCTATTCCACAGCCTACCTTGTAGCCATTCTGCAAGGTCCAGTTCAATGAGACATAAATGAAAGTGTTACTTAGAATCCTTTGAAGGTCATCTAAAGTGGGAAAGAGACTGCCTATGTTTGTCTTTTGTCCCACCTTCCTGCTTTGAGTGAATAAGGATTAACAAGGCTATTGCAATCAACTTAGAGCATGAAGGTAGAAGAACTACTTACAGAACTGGCAAAGCAGAGAGATGGGAGAAGTTATGCTATCAACCATGGTCATGAAACCATCTCACCAACTCTACACACCTCACCAACTCTGCTCCAAATGTTGAAGCCCTACGAAACAAGTTACTTATCTTGTTTAAACCACTGTAGGTTTGGATTTGGGAGTCACAGCCAATGTAATATGATCCTAATACATCAATACAGATATACAAGAGGGCCCAGGCACCCTGTGGCTCTCCTTAGTTGTTCTGTGTGTGTGTGTGTGTGTGTGTGTGAGAGAGAGAGAGAGAGAGAGAGAGAGAGAGAGAGAGAGAGAGAGAGAGAGAGAATTTTTATTGGTATAGCCATCATGGAAAACAATATAGAAGCTACAAAAAGTAAAAGAACCACCCAGAATGAAATCAGTACCACAAAGAGTTCCCCGCATTCCCATGTTCATGCTGAACTATTCACAGTAGTTATAGTATGGGAACAATCTAAATATTCATCAACTGATGAATAAGAAAATTGTGGCACATAGAGGGGAATATTTTTCCACCTTTTTTTATTAAAGGGGGGGTTCTTTCAACATGGTAGGAAAATGAAGGCCATTACTCTAAGCGCAATAACCCAGACACAGAATGATAAATAATACAGTCTCGTATCTAAAATGTTTCATTGGAAAAAATGAGTATATGCAAACAGGGATAATACATGCAGTCAAGATGGTTGTCTGAGACTAGTGGGGGATCCTGGGGTACAAGACTGAAATTTAATGGGGTGAATATGTTTAGAAATCTAATATACAGCAAGGGTAATGTTGTTAGAGATAATGGTCTGCACACTGAAAATTTGCTCAGATGGTAAATGGAAGGTGCTCCAGTCACAGGAAAGAAGAACTGTGAGAATACAGGCATATTAACTTCTTTGACTACAGCAATCATTTCCTACAGATTAAATATATTCATGTGGTACACATTAAATATGTACATGACAGATTTAAGAATCTACAGACTAGGGTTAACACACAAAACTCTAGTCCATATGGATATGCCATAACCCAGAGGCTATAGTTGTTATCCAAAAAGTCACAGTACAGACTATGGAAGTCCTACTGCGGGTCCCAAACTTTGAGCTTGCCTCAGTCAGGCCCTACAGGACAGAAACTAGAATTGGATGTAGTGGGAAGCTTGAAGGAGATGACCTCTGGTTTGAGGGAGCTGGTGAGATGCTGAAGGAAGCAGACTGGTAGCAACCATATCCACCTATGTGTGTTTCTCAGTCCTTCCGTGCTGCACAAAACCCTGTTTATGATGGCATGAGAAACCTCAAGCCAAGAAAGTGACTGTCATTGCTTCCTAGAACTCCAGCGGCATGGAGCAGGTGACAGGAAGGTGGGGGCCAAAGCACTAGCCAGGAAAGGCCAACTTTCTACCCCCTATGGGGCCTCAGCTGCTGGACATAGCCACAGCTCTGGAAACTTGACTCTTCTGACTGAAATCCCTGTGCTAACTTCAAATTTAGCTCTGGGCCTTGAGCCACTTCATAAGTTGTCTCCTCATAGCTTCCTCACTCAATCCACTACCTCAGAGATCAGGGCCAAAATCTGGGAGAGGTTATGAAATGTGTACCTTAGTTTGGCCTGTTCAATCCTTCTCCAAATAAATCTTAATCAAGCTCTGGAGAGAATTCCCTGTATCTTTGCTATGAATTAGAATTAGAATTAGAAATATCTGCCTCTGCCTCATTTCCCCCTTTCTACTCCTCCTTCACATTTTGCCTTCTTAGACTTCTTGCCATCGGTCCAGCTGGCCTTCCCTCCCTTGGTTGGCTCTGCCTGGCCCAACAGGGTGACGTAGTGGAAAAAGCATATGTTTGAGCTACAAAATGAAAGTTAATCTGGGATCTGCTCCTAACTAACTGTATGATCCAGGACAACCCTCTGAGTCTGCTTCCATTCCTTAAAAAGAAATATAATAATTATAAGGAAATTGCCATTGTGATTTAATTGAATGAGACAAAATATGTAATTTTCCCTTAGATATGGTTGGGAATTTCTGTTGTTACACGTGTCATATACCCTCCCCCGGCCATAACTGTTCCTCAGACCTGACCCTTCCAATGCTTTGGGGCTTGATGGATGATACCTGCTGTCATCCAGCAAGCAGACAACGATTCCTGACTCATTCTCCTGTCTTAACTTCTAACTTCAATACATCACGAAGTAAGTCCTGTCAATATTACTTCCGTGTCTAAGCCAGATATTGTCTCATAAGACCATGTACCTTGTCAGTGCTTTTTAAAAGTGGCAATTTTACCTTTATGGAGTGATGATTCATGCTAATCTCCCTGCTCTTTATTGTATTCCCAGGCCTAGCACAGCATTCGTCATGAAGTTGAGAGCTTAATAAACAGAGTTGAATAAGAGAATTGGATGGGGTTAGAATTATTGCCATTAACTGGTAAAGCAAATGCTTTTCGCAGAATCTAAATGCCTCTTTCAAAATGACAAACACAGTGAGTAACCAAGACACAGTTTGAACAGAAATTTGTCTGATCCTAGAGTCAACTCCCCAGCTTTCTTGGGGTATAGAATTAAACAAAACTGTAGAAATTGAAGGTCTATGATGTGTCAATCTGGTGTACCATAAATGACTACTTTAAAATGATTATTACCATCAAGTTCGTCAGCACACATACATTTTCTCAGTAATCAGAGTGGGTGGTGTGTATGTGTGTGTGTGTGTGTGTGTGTGTGTGTGTGTGTGTGTGAGAGAGAGAGAGAGAGAGAGAGAGAGAGAGAGAGAAAGAGAGAGGAAGAGAGAGAAAGAGAGAAAGGAGTATATATGGGTGTGTGTGTGAGAGAGGGAGGAATGTGTGTATGTGTCTGCATTTGTGTGTGTGTATGTGTGTATGAGAGAGAGAGAGGAATATGTATATGTGTCTGCATTTGTGTGTGTGTGTGTGTGTGTGTGTGTGTGTGTGTACTCCTGCATGTGTGCATGCATGCATGATTGAAATTATTTATGATCTGTTCTTGAGCTGAGCCTGGTGACATTTGCCTCTAATCCCAGCATTTGGGGTTGTTGAGACAGGAGGATGACAAGTTACAGGCCACCCTGGTCTGCTTAGCGAGACTGTCTCAAAAATAACAAATATCAAGAATACAATGCAACAGTATTTACTCATTGAGGCCGTATGTTAGATATGAACTCGCTCATAATGTAAATAAAACTTTGTCTGCTTTTGATAATGACAAATTGCTATATGTGCAGTATAAAATATGGTAGGGACATGAATTGTTCGTACATGTTTGCCTGTAGTCTGGATTTCAGTTAAATACATTTCCTTGATCTTTAGGGTCTGCTGGCAGGGTGTAAGTCTGGGTCAGGAATCTCATTATATTGAGATTCTTCATTGTTTTTCATGCATGGTATAGAAGTACTATCACCTTGACCATCCTTGCAGTTGGTGATTGGAATTATTTTTAATTAAGTCTGTTAGGAACATGTAGGAACATTTTGTTTCATTTTGTCCTTAAACAATATAAAATAGCAGTTACTTATGCAATGTTTCCTCATATTGTTTATTGAAATCAATTTAGAAATGATATAATACATGTTGGGGTACCAGGAGAGCATTATGTCATGTTTTAAACAAGACTTAGACACATGGTTTCTGGCATCTCAGGGATTTTGGTACAAATCCCCATAGATCCTAAGATATATCTATATTTGTACTTGTGTGGGTGGGATACAGGAAAGGGTCAGGCAGATTCATACTTGGTAAAATGTAACTTCCCCGCTGTCTGAAGGCAGAAAGGTCAGGGTTAGCACAACTTGGTAGCTACAGAGCAATTCCTCAAGGTACCAATACAATTTAACATGGAGAATGAGTCATGGGGAAAATGTCGGGTTGTCTAGGGCAGAAATGTGGGCGCTGAGTAGGAATAAGAATTATATTCATTATTGAGAGTTAATTGTGAGCAAGACACTGACTGAGATGTTGGTTTAATCTCCCAACCAAACCATATAGGAACTAAAGGGCTAGAAAGATGTACTGGCTAGTTTTGTGTGTCAACTTGACACAGGCTGGAGTTATCACAGAAGGGAGCTTCAGTTGGGGAAGTGCCTACATGAGGTCCAGCTGTGGGGCATTTTCTCAATTAGTGACCAAGGGGATAGGGCCCCTTGTGGGTGGTGCCATCCCTGGGCTGGAGGTCTTGGGCTCTATAAGAGAGCAGGCTGAGCAAGCCAGGAGAAGCAAGCCAGTAAGGAACATCTCTCTCCATGGCCTCTGCATCAGCTCCTGCTTCCTGACCTGCTTGAGTTCCAGTCCTGGCTTCCTTTGGTGATGAGCAGCCATGTGGAAGTAAGCCAAATAAACCCTTTCCTCCCCAACTTGTTTCTTGGTCATGATGTTGTGCAGGAATAGAAACCATGGCTAATACAAAAGATAAAGTGACATACTTGAGCTCACAAAGATACTGGATTGGAGGGAACATCAGAAAGACTTAAAGAACTGTCTCTGAGAATCCCTGTTCTCTTTTACTATACCATAATAGTCTGTGCTGCAAACATGGGAGCTTAACAGGAAAGTGTGCATAAAGAAATGGAGTTAAAGTCCAGGACACTTCTGTCCAGTAAAAGCACCAGATCAAGCAAGCTAAGGCATCAAGGAGAATAGCAACAAGTTCAAGGCCAACCTGAACTATACACTGAAACTCCACCTCGTTTTAAAAATAAAATAACAGACCACAGAACTCTGATGCTGCAAGGTTCTCTTGAAAGTTCCTGATAACCAGCTGATGATCATGGCAAGATGTTCAGGGATCTGCTCTGCTGGCCCAGCACTCTCTCTGTCCCTATGCCACCCATTCAGTCTCTGACTTGCAATAATAATGTAGTGATTCTCAACCTGTGAATCATGATCCCTTTGGTAGAGAGACATTTTTAACCGGGGTCTCATCTCAAATATCTTACATATTAGATATTTATATTGTGATTCAAATCAGCAGCAAAATTATAGTTATGAAGTAGCAACAAAAATAATTTTAGGATTGAGAGTCACAAAACATGAGGGCTCCAGCATTAAGACAATTGAGAACTACTGCTCTACTGTCTAGTGATGTTTAAGGACAACTGTTTTGGAATCCCTTCTCTCTTGGCACCCCAAAGTCAGAAGAGGAAAAATGGTATCGCAAAGCCATTGGGAAGTCATAAAATGGATTAGAAACAATTTAATGAAGCCAGGCATCATGACACCTACCTATCTGTGGACCCAGCTACTCTGTGGAGACAGACAAGAGGATTACAGCCCAGGGATTTGAGTAACACTTTATAGCAAGATCAACCACTTGGCTGTGGCTGAGCAACAAAGATTTCATCTCCGAAAAGACTTAGTGTTTATTGTAGCACAACATTTTAATCCAGGTTAATAAGGTCTCTAAATCGTCGAAGTAGACATGGACCTGAAATATTTACCTCATTGCTTTATCATTTATCATGCTCACTTTCTGTCCCCTATCTTCAGATTGCACATCTGTAAATGGAGACCATCATCCCTTTCTTTCACGGGCATTGACTAAATGAAGAGTTAATGTGTATAAGCACTCTCACAGGTACCTGGTACATGGTAGACATGTGTTGTTGTTATTTATAACCAGCTGTACCTAGCCTAACATCCTGTTTCAGCAGATCTTAATAGTTATTAATCAAGTGTTAAAAGGTTCCATTTACTTATTCAGACATTTCATTGTAAACACAATTAGCAATGTTATCCTGTTCAGTGACAATCCCTAGTGAGCCTAAATGATCAAACTTCTGAGTGATCAAACTCCTGTGAGAGTTGTCTACCATGACAAGAGATGGGTTGGGAAAAGCACAGACACTTTCCGTCTGCCTGTGACACACTCTGAAAGCACATGCGAGGGGACGCGTCTCTATGCTCTTAGTAATCTGCAAAATTAATAAATAGTACATTTAGTGTATTTAACATTGAAAAATATGAAGAAATCCTGTGGCTGATTTTTAAACAAGAAAGCATGGTTTTAAAGGGCTGCAGTCTTATATCTATGATCTTGTAACTAATGTTTACAAATGGAAACTCTCCTCTTTTTCATGGTTATTGGATAACTGCTACACATTGTTTGAAGAGGTAGGTGAAAACTTCATCATTTAAGCTAGATGAATGTTAAGGGACAGCAGCCAAGTGTTTAATTTTGCAAATGGTACTGAAGGTGTTCTCAGTGGTCACAGCTGGACCTACAGGGAAACACTGGACACATCTGAGCAGCATAATTAAAAGTAAGACTAATTATCAGGTATTTTGACCAACCTCTCCAATTCCAATGCTCAGGATGCTGGAACAAGAGGATTTCCAGGAGTTCTGTGCCAGCTTGAGCTACATAGTGAAACTCTGTCTTTGAGAAAAGCAAGAATCCAAAAGAAGACCCATACATGAAGGAGGAACAGCAGAGCGGGCCTCTGTACACTTTCCCGCATACACGAGAGTCATGATTTCCAAAGACTGTGAAATGAACAGCACCCTCTAGCTTTACACAGTACAGTGGTCCTGTGCATACTTAGGAAATAGGAAGAGCTTTTAGATAAGCACGTAAAAAAGGTATTACTTAGTTCATGATTTGCCTGGGTTGACCAGCACAACCTAGACCAGCTCATGAGTGTACTTGATAGGGGGAGACATCTCCTTCATCTGGTTTTGCTGTTGTCTCCAGAGTGCTTCATGTTTCTAGTCTGTCCTTGTGCCCAGAGAGCAGAGTGCATCCAGGCATCTCAGACACTGGGTTGTACCTTTAGATCTCTCTTGGAACTTTCCTAGGCCTGTATGATGTCTGTTGAACTGAACAGGAACCCACAATTGGCTCTACTTGATCCTGGAACAAGGACAGATTGGAAGTGACTCAACAAATCTTGCTGAGACTCCTTTGGCCTTAGCAATTTTTCTTTGACGAGGATCCTTAAAGAAGTGGTCTTGATAGGAAGCAGGAGCACAGCCAACTTGAGAGAAGCCCAGCCCACCCCATTACAGTCCAGTCAGGCTGGGCCATAGGACTAACCATAATTTCTTTCCAGGTTCCCCACTCATTTGAAACAGCTAAGTGACATATGAGGGCCCCAAACTCGCCTCTCTGGTCTGCAGACTTTTGTACAGAAAGATCATGTGTGCCCTTCCTGATATGAGCCAACTATAGCCATTCAGTCTTGATTGAATAGTACTCTATCGTCAGATAATCTGGTTTCCAGATCCTTCTGTGCCACATACCTAGCTATGTAATACTGGGGAAAATGTTTAACTTGGATGCATCTTGATTTCCTCTATAAACATGGAAAGTTGTGAAAAAATGTCACCTAGTTTTACTAGATCATTAGTAGGATTCAAAACAACAATCTCTGAAAGCTATAGCATAATCTTGGACAAATCATTCAGTTTTACTCTGCTTCGACTTTTTTTTTCTTCAAAATAGGACAACAGTACCAACCAGAGGGATATTGTGAGAACTAAATGAGGTTATATTTTTCAAGCACTTAAAACAAGTGTTACCACCAGGTAAGTACCCTGTAGTTGTTTATTAAATTGATGATTATCAGTTTCTCTACCCATTCTATAACTACTGTCTGGCAAGCATGGCTTGAATCAATGGGAATGCAGAAATGAACCAGCTCTACAGAGTTCTCAACTATTGTAGAGCTTAGAGTCAGCTAAGGAAGACAGACAGTAAATATGGCAACTATAAGCCAAACAAAGCAGTCACAATAATTTCTAAGTAGAAAATGAAACAAGGTTGTAGGGCAAGAGTCATGGAGTAAGCATGCCTTCCATTGTTCCACAAGACAGAGAAGGCAATGCTTAAGCTGAGACCTGAGTGAAAAGCAGCCAGATTCTAGAAGCCAGCCTTCCAGAAAAAGCACAGAAGTGGTCCACAGCTTCCCAGGTGTGGTTAGAATAGAGTGAAGAAGAGCAGAAGCAGTAGCAAGTGAGAGCAGAAGAAGAGTATAGAGACCTGGTCTTTTTGTGCCACCCATGGGTTCCACACAATGGAATTGAAGTTTAATCACAAGTGCAGCAAGAAGCTATAATTTCTTAGACCAACTAATTATTATGTTTGTTTTCTTTCTTTCTTTTTAATAGGGCAGCAAAGGTCTTGTCTACTGAGAGGAAACACGTGTTCAAGATGGCACAAGGAGTTACTAGCAAAGCTGGGACTGACATCAAGCTGTCCTCAGTCACCAGCATCTTGAAGTTTTTTGGTTTTTTGGTTTGGTTTGGTTTGGTTTTGGCTCTGTATGGAACTGAGAACCTGAGAGAAATTTCTGATGTTTTTTTCTTTTTCTTTTTAAATTTGGGAACCCTTTCTGGGTACCTGCTGGTGCCTGCCTCACTGTGGTGGGTAAGTGCCACCATGCCTGCACAGGGGGAACTGAAAGCTTCCAGCCAGCTCACCCCCTTTTAGCTCCCTGAGAAGGAGTAGGGACTGCAGCTCTAGTAGGTATCATGTACTTACCTAGTAGGAAGAAACTAGAAGCTGTATCAAAACCCACACAGAAAGATAGGGCATCTGTCTTCCAGAGATCACCTTGCCACAAAGATTTAGCCAAAGGCCAATACAACTATATTTTTCCCTCATGGCAAGAGAACCACTGATTTGCTATTTAGTGCCACCTGGGACCCTCAGGCACCACAGTTCAACAGGAGCTAAAGGAATAGCAGCAGCCTGGCCTGATAGTGTTCGTTTTTGGTTGGTTGGTTGGTTGGTTGGTTGGTTTTTGGTTTTTATTTTTTCTTGGGTTTTTTTTTT
>NC_045030.1:53153263-53157219 GCF_008632895.1 Mastomys coucha | reverse complement strand
TTTCCTTGGGGTTTGCTGGAGAGTGAGGCTCTGCACTTAGAAATAGGCAAAGAAAGCCCATCCAGGGCATCTTAAAATTCCCTTCTCAGAGATCAAATTACTTAGTATTAAAAAACTATAAATGTTTGTTAAAAAAAAGTAAATAAATTTAAAATGTATGAGGATAACATTGGCTCACAAAATACAGGCTCTGACATGCATTCTTCTCTGGTTAATTTAATAATATATTTTATGTGTAAACATTAGGAAACTATAGGTCCAGAAAGCAGAAACTGAGATCTCTTTTAACCCCAAATCTCAGAAATAACCACTATTAACCATCTAGTTTCTCTACTGTTGTTTTCCAAAGTATACAAAAACATAGATAATATAGGTGGTGTTGCATATGCAAATATTTCTTTATATTTCTTATCTGAATGTGTGAACATTTCACTTAAATAGTCACAAAAGCATGATATATCTAACTACTATATAATATTCCAACAGATACATATTTTATAACCTATATAATATAAGCTCTATTTTTATTAACAGATCTCCAAGTGTGAAAACACTGTTATCATTTATAAAAATAAATAAATAAATAATAACCCTGAAAAAATGGTCCATAATGGAATGAATTTGAAAACTCTTTTTTATTAGATATTTTCTTTATTTACATGTCATATGATATCTCCTTTCCCAATTTCCCCTCTAACCCCCCCAAAAAACAAAAACAAAAAACAAACAAAAACCAACAACAACAAAAAAAAACAAGAACAAACCCCTGTTCCCTCCCTCTTCCCCCCTCTCCCTGCTCGCCATCTCTTATTCTGACAAAATTTTACAAGTTTGCTTTATTATACCAATGTGTATAACATTTACATTTAATTAAAAGGACATAGGGTATGCCTATGCTGGTGGCACAAAACATTGGCCATTCTTACAAATATGGGAAGATACTGCACTCTGGTGGTCATTTAGAATGTTGCTCTTTTAAAAAATAAACTTTAATATACCAGTTATTTTCCTTAGGAGAAATTATTAAAAACAAAGCATTGAACAACAACAAAAAAAAATAGAGTTTTGGGGCTTGATATATTGCTTTATTTAAATTGTAGTTTCTAGAATTCAAAGAGCCCTGTGTTTGATACATTAGCTCATTCTTGGATACATACAGAGTTTCGGGACCGTGTAGTATATATGAAAAAAAAATAACTGCTTCAAAAACAAACAAACAAAATGAATAGAACCTTGATTCTGCATTCTGGATCTAAAAATTCAGTGTAGCTGAGTTTATTCCTGCTCAGACCAGCTTTATCTGCTTAAACTAGAGGGCTTTTTAAAAATTAAAATTTGCAAAATGTTTTAGTATTGTAGCTGCTCTAAATAGTAGCAGGAGCTTCCATAGGCACACCACACAACTCCCGCTGTCATAAACATCCCACACTAGTATGGTCTATTCTTACAATTGACGAAGTAAAATTCATAATCTATTCAGTTTTCATTAAATTTGAGTGAATGTCCCTTTCTCTTTCAGGATTTTATCCAGGATCCCTCAGAATGTTTAACCTGAATATCCTCTTAGGTTTTGCATACGTTTATGAATGGTTCTCAGACTTCTTCTGTTGTTTGTTGTTTGTTTTAACCTAAAAAGTTTTGGGAGGATGCTTTGTTTGGATTTGGGGGGTTGTGTTATTTTGTTTTGTTTTGCTCTCTTGCTCAGGCTGGATCTGAATTTGTGGACCTCCTGCTTAGTGCTGGGATTACTGGCATATACTCTCATGCTGGTTTAAACATTTTTGTAGACGTGTTTTGTAGATTTTGTGTAATGCCTGTTAGCTGATAGTTGCCTGATGTTTGCCTGGTGATTAAACTGTAATCACATGTTTTTGTCAGGGAGCACTCAGAGACCAAGGGCCATTCTCAACACACCGTATCAGGATAGGCAAGATGTTGATATGGGTAAGTAACAGGTTTCTCAGAATTCAGCATCCTCTTTAGAGAAAGATGGGCATCAAAAAATTCAATGACCATAGGGATATCCATTTTTAAGTAGAAGAAGCACTTTCAGATATTTTGTATAAGCCCTGAGTTGAATTAGGGCTGCTTGTACAAGTATGGGTAATAGCTTATTTACTAGAGTGTGGGCAAATTTCTGATGGCTACAACTGAACACAATGGCAGCCATTCTCCCAGCAACCATCAACTACCAATAGCTTCTAGAGTACCCTCATGAAGCCCCACCCATATCTATGACAGAATGCTATAGGGCCCAGTTGTTTGCAAGTGTCCACACCTACTCTATGTTCATGATTGCAATGACCATGTTATATTGAGTTAAAATTGTTAAAATTCATTGGGGCGGTAAAGATGGTTCAGCAAGTAAAGAGTTCAATCCACAGGACAAACATGGAAGAAAGATAGAACTGATTCCCAAAAGTGGTCCTTTAACCTCCACATGCAATCTAATAAACATGTGTACATGTTTACATATACAACAAACAAATGATTGTAAGAAAAAAAGTACATTTATATTTTATGTAATATACATGAAATTTCTAGGTCTTTTTGCAAATTTTTAAATATAGTAAATTCAGTTAAAAACTGCTAACTACCCAAAGCCTGATAAATTTGCTTAAAGGCAAGATATCAAGTAAAGAAATAGTTACTAAATTCATCTATTTAATCTGGGCAAGAACAAAAGAAATCTATGCAGCTGAGCCATGAGCTGCTGCTTCTTTCCTTCTATAGCTGAGTCTAACTGAATGCATGCATCTTACAAATACACAATAATAAAAAAATAAAAATTAAAAAAGAAACTTCCTTCTGGGTAGACCTGGCAGAGAACACAGGCTACGGCCCTTAGCCACCAGTCAAGGGATATCACTACGAGAGACAACCACAATCATGGTCAAGAAGGATAGTGAAATGTGTCTTCCTTCCATCAGATTTCACCATAGAGAACAGATTCTACTCCCAAGGATGACTGAGTATTACTGCTCCACCAGATGCCTTTAACCCAGATCACCCATAGGCAGAGCTCCAGCCCTAGGAGACCCAAGTTGAGAAGACTACAGGCTACTACCCTTTCCAACTATCCCGGTCACAAAGCAATGAGCACAATCCCAAGAAAAATGAAACAATGCCTCAACACCCAACTATAAAGAGTGACTCTCGGCTAGGCTATTTTTCTGGCTCAGCAACAGGGGTAGACCTTTAAACAAAGGTCTCCAAAGCTCTTCCTAAAGAAGCTGGCTTTATCTGAACAGACTGTAGTAACTCTCTCTCTAACAAGGCATATTCGGTGGTAAACAATTAAGAAGCTGCTGAGAAATCTGTTAATTAAAAGCCACAGTCTAAACCACAAATAAATGACTTCACTGAGGAGAGCCAAGGAAAGAGACAATGATGACAAGCCCTCCTGAGATCTGAACAAACCTCAAATACTACAAGTTGGAAGAGTACCAAATTTAATTGGATCTGACTGTTGAACAATTGGTGCCCCAGGACACGTTCAAAAACAATAAAGCAAGCCCTGCTCAGCAGGTGGCAAAGCCTAACATCTGGGTGTGATTGGCACAAAGGCACATTTCAGTTTAACTAAAAGATCAGGAACAGAGAAAGTCACTGAGAGCTCTGAGGAAGACACCACCATCCCGAAGTGATGGTGCTTGCACTGGAAGTTGTGATCTCTGCATATCAATATGGAGACTTCACACTGAGGCAAACCCTGCCTCACCATAATAGTTTAATTAAACCACAAAACAAGAATGTAACAGCAAAAGGAAGCCTTGGAGAGGGAAGATGGAAATCAATATCTAGTTGATGTAATATATTACCTTACATGCCCAATCTTCAACAAAAAGAATTAGGAGACAAGGAAAGAAACAGAAAAGAGATGGCAAAGTGCAGAAGAGAAGGCAAGCACCTAGAAACCATGAGTGTGCTCCAGTGTTGAATTTGGCCAAGACTTC
>NC_045030.1:53149193-53152679 GCF_008632895.1 Mastomys coucha | reverse complement strand
GCCGTGATTAACTGGATCACCAAATTTAAAAGAATGACGATTGTATTTGCATTGCCTTCTAAAAGTTTTGTATTTGGCATTAGTAATGTTTAATTATTTGATTCATTTGGAATGAAATAGTTGTGTACAGTTTGTGGTAGATGTTTGTTAAGTTCATCTTGCCCGGCTAAAACAGGATACCACGGATTGGCTACTTTACAAAGGACAGAAATGTATTTCCTCATATTTTTGAGGTCTATAAAAGTTCAAACTTGAGGTAATACTTGTGGTTTGATAGGGAGTTTTTGCTGTGTGACCCATAGCAGAAGTCTAAATGGCAAGAGGGATCAAGAGATCAAACATTCAGCCTCAAGGCTTTTTATAATTACCTTTAATCCATGTTAAGGACATCATCCTCAGGGTGGGATGACATCATCCCACTTCCTAGCACTGCTGTTCAAGGGATTAAGTTTTCATCACAGCTTTTGAGGGACACATTTAGACAAGTGAGCTTGATAATTTGGGAGGAGTATATGCAATGGCAGGAGATGCAGGAAAGTACTGTTCAGACAGCACAAGTGATGTAAAGGAATTTGATACATGAACTGGTCAGTTAATAGACCAATCACCTTCTTGTAATTAGACTTAATCCCCTCTACAATTAGTGATATGCACATTGGGCAGAAGATCACATCTGTTTCCTTCTCACAGCCCCAGGTTTCTTCATTCATGCATAGAGAAGTGTTGCACACTACCCCCATGTATAGGGCTTTGGATTTAATGTCAGATTTTCTGTTTTACTTAGAAATGTGACCTTGACCAAATTGGTACTCTTTCTTATCCTGTGTCTCATCCTTAAAATGAAGACAATATAGTATGTAACTCTACAGGGTATTCAGGAGGGTTAAGTGAAACACTTCGTGTAAAATGCTTAGCACGTATCCAAGAGTCAGTATGAGAATGACAACTCTGTTCCAGCCCTCCATCCACTGGTAGGACCTGGAAAATTAACTGCCTTTTAATGGCAACTAAGGCCCATAGGTAGAAAACGGCCAACTTTCAAGCATCTCTCGTGGCTTTGAGATTCTAGATGTCTTTGCAGCAGACAGTCTCCCTGGTCTTTTACTCTCTGCTTCCTGGTGATCCCCCTCCTCTGTCAGGGCTTCATGACCTGAGCCAAAGCCAAAGTATCATGAACTGCAAGTCACATTCTCTGTGCTGATAAACATCTCATCTCTCTACACTTTCCCCCCCCCATCAAAATATTATGATGTATGTCTCCGAAGTCCAAGATAAATCATCCAAGCACTGCTGTTAAGATTGTCTGCAAACAAGTTCACCTCCATCAGAGGAAATAATTAAAATTTCACATGCTTCCTTAGAGCAATATTCTTTTACATTTGATTCAGTTGAATGGCCATGATGAGAATTCCTTATAGCTTGATAGCTTTCAAAGAAATTTCATATTAGTCGCTTGGAAGAATAAAACCAACTGTGGGACTAGGGGGTAGGAATCATTCAGTAACTTTACACTGCAATAAACAGATGTCTCCGACCTCCTGACTCCTCCCTGGAGTATATCTCTAAGTTATCCTAATATCTTGAAAAACACTATACAATCCACCCCTCTCAACAGCTGGAAAATAATCTCTTCATCTTCCACCAAAAGTTTCCCTTGCTCCTACTTAGGAAACTTTAGCCCCTTTCTGAGTAATGTGTATCTAGTCCCCAGGGGAGGCAACCCTGCTGAATTATTGATGGTCTCTTTTCTCTTCCCCATCATCCCTTCATGCAAACTGCACACCATCCTTCTCTGTCTTTGATCGTTGTCAGTCTGACTCATTTGTCAGTTTCCAATCTTTAGTTATCACTCCCCACCCAGGTGCTTATTATAAGCCGCCAGTCTATTTCCATCTCGTCCATCTTCTCAGCTTCTGAATCTACCAGATGAAAGGTCATATTTCTCTATTCCAATTTCTGCTAATGGCCTCAACAACACTTAATGGGAACAGAAAAGAATTTCACCTTCCAAGAGGTGTCGATCAACTTTCAACAAGTTCCCCATGAATTCTGACTGTTTCCAAGGATTAATCGAACAAGGCTGTTGACGTCTGCTACCCTGGGGCTACTTCATAACATGCAATGTCCTGCTGGATCCTATCTGCTGAGAGCCACTTAGAGGGTAGAAAGTTATATTTAGTCATAATCATTCTGCTTGGCAAATGACCTTAGGAGGCCAGTCATGTCCCAAGAACATTAGCTGAATGGCACCCCATTGCTAATGTACTTTTTCTCTTTTCACACAAAGTCCAGATAAGTTGTCCAAAATTCTGCAGTATCATGCCCATCTCTTATGTGTCTGAAGGACTTGAAGCAAGAAAAAAAAAGTGCTGGACTTGTAGTCCTTACAGAGTTGATGGTGGGAGGCTAGAAAAATGGAGTACAGTATGCATAGAACCTTACCAAGAAGCCCTTTGGCTCCTGAAAGCAATGTTATGTTCCCATAGCAGTTATATATCTGCAGAGTTATCCAGAGAGCATACTTTCTGCATTTACTCTCCAAACATCTACCAGTTATTCAACTGGCCCTAGCAAAACTGTAAAGAAGAGATCAATGAAGACTACAATCTCTTGAAAATTCTTGGGGGATACCCTAAAGTGCTAGACAAAAGTCAGGGAGACAGACAAATACATAATGTCAAATAATGACAGTAGAAGACAGTATAAAAGTCACTATCAATGGGCAACCACAGGATGCCTTGAGAACACAAAAGACCATGCTCTGGTCTAGAAAGATTAAGGAGAATCTCCTTGAGGAAGCAGAGCTTGACAAAGAGTCTCTTTAATTAGTATCAGTCAGACTCATTGGAATATACTTCCTAGCTAGGCTTTAACGTTTTGACTTCCAAGTCTGTTTCTACATGGCCATATTTTCACCTTACCAAGGACCACCACACCCAATTTTTTTTTATGTTTCTCATTCTTCACAATCCACAAGTGATGCTGACCACCATGCTCTGTCTTCAGGAAGAATCCCATTAAGGCAATTTGGTCAAAATGCCCCCTCATCCCTGATGTCTCTTCCTAATCAGTTTTAGTCTGCTGACATTTTCCCCTATTCCTTGTCCATATCAAATACCCCCATATTTCTTCATTGTATTTAAAGTTGAGCCCAATCAACTTTATTTATTTATTGCAAAAACTCGTACCTTATTCCTGACACAATTGTTCCCCTGAAAGTCTGCCTTAGAGTCTTTATTATGTTTTTATAAATAATATATTTGTCATTAATATACAGGTATTATACTCTGAAGCATACAAAAGTATGTATACAAGCAAAGGTAGGTGAAAGAGAAGGATGTTCTAAGCACTACAGAGCAATATATCTAGCCAGCCAGAGGAGAAAAGCAGAAAGGAAAAAGGCATGGAATAATGGTTCTCTCCCCCCCTCTCTGTCTCTCTCTCTCTCTTTCATACGCATGTGCATACGCATACACACACACACAC
>NC_045030.1:53142817-53148614 GCF_008632895.1 Mastomys coucha | reverse complement strand
TGAATGGAGATATAAAAGGTTTCAGAAGTCTACAAATCATGGTGTTAGTAATCTCAGGTATCTGTAAGTTTGTAAATTTTCAGGTAGCCATGGCTCCTGCATAAGCCCTGGTAAATAAAGGGTTTATGAAAGAACGGTATTAATTAAAGAGTCAGACTCTACTACTTACCTCATATCAGCCCCATGACCCCATTGTTTCATTGTACTAGGGGTCATTTAGTATTAATTACAACCAACTAGCAAGCTTGCTAGCATCCTTGCTGAAACTGTTGCATGGGAGCTAACCTTCAATAACTGTACCATAACACTGGAAAAACAAATGTAATTCCTTATAGAATAAACATTGATGGAAAACAGACTTGGCTTCAGGCAAACCAATAGTCCTTTCCAGAAAAATAAAAACAAAGTCAAAAACAAAAAACTTCTACATTCACAATTACTTCCTATTGCTTCTCCATGATGGTAGCACATGCTTAACACAGTCAACATTATGTCTTCCTATGTCCAATATTGCTCTTCTCCTATAAGAGTTAGGATTTATTCTTCCATTGCTGTAAAGAGATACCATGACCAAGACAACTCTTATAAAGGACGAGATCCAATTGAGGCCTGGCTTACAGGTTCTGAGGTTCAGACCATTATCATCATGGCAAGAAGCACAGCAGTGTCCAGGCAGGCATGGTGCTGGAGGATCAGAGAGTTCTACAGCTTGCTCCAAAGGCATGGAAACTGAAGAAGACTGGCTCACAAGTGGCTAGGAGGAGGTCACAAAGCCCACTACAACAGTGACACAATTCCTCTAACATAGGCCACACCTACTCCAACAAGGCCATACCTCCTAATAGTGCCAGTCCCTAGGCCAAGCATATTCAAACCATCACAGTCCACTCCCTGGGCCAAGTGTATTCAAACCACCACACCCACTGAGTTTGCACTATCCCCTAAGTGCTTTGATCAAATGAAAAAAAAAAAACACAAGTTTCAGCACACTAATTCTAAAGCTAGGCTTTATCTACTTCCTACTCTTCAAATGTTCCCTGTGGACAACATGTGGCCATTGAACAGAAATCTAAGTAAAAGGGAGAGGGCACATGTAGGCTTTCTAGTCAATGCTCCTTTTGATCTCCTACATGAATCCTAGTGTGAACTGCCAATGAGTGTAAATTCAGCTCCATCTTACTATAGTTTCATGAGAGAAATGAAATGAGCATTTCTCAGATGAGCTTACACAATTCACAGAAGTTTTAGAAATAATAATGATTGGCTTTTTGTAGATACACAGTTCTGGGGTCATTTGTTAGACAGAAATAGATAAATCTCACGACCTTACTCTTGGGTAAACCAAGAATTCAGCAACCTTGACATGCAAATTTTTTTCTCTTTCCTCACCACACAATCCCTATCTGTTTTGAATAAAATGCAGCATCATTGACATTTTGTATCAGAGAAGTATTATCTACCTGAGGATTTAGAAGCCACATTCTATATGTACTAATGCACAGAATCTCAAAATTTATCAAATAAAAATTGGACTGAGCTTAACAAAGCACCAAACCTCTAATTATAGCTTAGTATTTCAAAATTCTTCTTTCTCAAGAATGGATAAAATTAGTACCAAACTAAAAGTCAGCATCAAAATCAGGTATAGTAGTACATACTGCAATTCCAGCACTTGGAAGGTGGAAACAGGGGAATCAGGAGTTCAAGGTCAGTCTTGACTATATGAGAATCTGTCTCAAAAGAGAATGAGGGATGGGGACAGAGAGATAAAGATATAGAGACAGAAAGAGATACAATTAAGGACACAAGATTCAAAAATCATATCTAAACCATAGAATCTAATAAAAATATATAAAATATTCTACCCAACAATATCAGAATATCTGTTCTTTTCAAAATTCTGTATAGTACTCACAAAGGTAGTTAATATTTTTGCATACAAAATAAAATTAAATAAATTTGAAAGAATAATATTGAAATATGGTATTAACTCAGCATAAGTGGACCTTTTTAAAAATAATCTCAGAATTAATAGGTAATTTGGGGTGGTTTCAGGATAAAGGATGAAAATATCTTACATTTCTGTATACTAACAATAAATATTCCAAAAATGAAGTTAAGAACATTCCATTCAAATTCTATTTTTATTATTATTTTGTGTGTATGAGTATCTTGCTTGCATGTATGTCTGTGTACTACATGCATGCTTGTTGCTCTCAGAGGCCAGAAGAGGGCTTCTGATTCTACCCAGGAACAAGTATTACTGGCATCTGTGAGTTACCACATGGGTGCTGGAAACCAAACTTTGGTCCTCTAGAAGAGCATCCAGTGCTCTTCACCACTGAGCCCCACTTGCTGTTCTTGAAGAGTACCCATGCTCATTTCCCAGAACCTACATCACATGGCTTACACCACCTGCAACATCAGTTCAGCATATCAGTTGCCTCTTTTGGCCTCTGTGGACACCAGGTATACATGTGGTACATATAGGTACATGCAAGAAATCAAATATACACATAAGATAGAAATAAATAAACCATTTAAAGTATATATTTTGCAATAATTCTAAAGAAATTGAAGTACTTACATATACAAAAATTGAACAGGAACTGCATTTTTAATAAAACATTAAATATGAATAAAAGAAAAATTTAAAGTAATTGGAAAGATAAACTTTAGAAGATTCAACATAATAAAAATGTCAGTTCTCCTAAAAATGATTTGTAGGATATTGCAATCCCAATAAAAGTATCTGCAAGGCAGTTTGTAGACACAAATAAACTTTTTTGAAACTTTATTAAGGAGCAAGTCCTCTAACAGCTAAATCAATCTTAAGAAAAATGAAGACTTACCCTTCCCAATACTGTCTACCCAATATTGAAGGTTACTATATAAGTACAGTAATCAAGAATATGCAATATTGACAGAAGGATAGGCACACAGAGATCAATAGAACTAAAGACACCAGAAATAACCCACACAAATACTTCCACCTGATTTTTGACACAATGACCAAACTATTTCAAAGGAAGAGAAACACATTTTAAATAAATGGCACTAGAATTATTGAAAATTCACTTAAATATCTCAAAATGTATCATGAACTTTGAATGTAAGACGCAAAGCCTAGAAAACTCTTTAAATGGAAGAGTACATTCATGATCCAAAGATTCATTACATTTGACATGGTAAGTGCAATCCGTGAATGATTGGTAAGATTTCAACAAAAGAAAAAAAATGTTGCTTGCATATATGTTATAGCAAGCTACAGAATGGGAGTCAATATTTGCAAAATGCATAAAGAACACTACATAATATATATAGGAATAGCTCATAAAACCTACTAGGTTTTTTTTTAAAAAAAAAAAGAGCAATTAAATTATGGATGCATGATACATGTGTTAGCCAGCTTTTCATAGGTGTTGCAAATACCTGGGAAAAACTGTTTCAAACAGAAAACCTTTCCTTTTCTCACAGTTTCATAGACTCTCAGTCCAGAGCCACTTGGATACATTCTTTCTGGACTTGTCATCAGATAGAACTTGTCAACAGATAGAACAAAGAACACCTAGCAGAACAAAATTGCTTACTTCACAGCGCCCAGGAAGCAGAAAGACAGAAAGGGACAAAGGACAGTATCTTTCCAGGGCAGGCCCCCAATGCCATACTCCCCCTAAGTAGGAACCACCTCCCAGTCCACACAATACCCAAAATGGCATAAAGTAATGAATTGTTAGTTGGATGAATTTGCTGAATTAGATCCCAATGACAGGATCCTATCACATTTTCCTAAACTCCACAGCTGAACACTACTCCGTTGGAATCCAAGCCACACATGATTATTTGGAAGGATCTTATAATCTAGACCTTCAGAAAATGAACAAACATTTCACTACTACATAGATGACAAAAAGGTATATGAGAATATGTCCAATGCCATTAACTACTAGTGAACTAGAAATGAAATCAGAAGAGCTAAACTTTTAAAAATAGTAGTAATACCAAACCCTGGAAATCCTGGACCACTCATACATTACAGATGGCAAATTATACATACAGCTACTATGGAAAAGTTTAGTGTTATAAATGAGCCAAGCATCTACTGTATATTGGCCCTATGTTGTATATATACTTCTTCACAGCAGGCCAGGACCTGCTTGCTAGCATCCTGTCCTGCAGCATCGATCTCAGGTTTTTACATATACTATTGTTTACAATGTAGCACAGAAACTGTATATCTTAGCAATTAATAGGAGACCATCCCACCTAGGGATCCATCCCATCTGCAGACACCAAACCCAGACATTATTACTGATGTCAAGAAGCATTTGCTAACAAGAGCCTGTTATAGCCATCCCCTGAGAGGCTCTGCCAGCACCTGACCAATACAGATTTCAATGCTCACAGCCAACCATCGGGAGACCTACCCCACTGTGGGCTATACCACTCCCCAGGCAGAGGGTCCTGAATTATATGAGTGGAGAAAGCAAAAAAACTAACAACCAACAGAGCATGTATGCATTCATTTATCTCTGCTCTTGACTGTAATTATGATGTGACTGGCTGTTCAAATTTGCTACCTTTACTTCCCCAAGATAATGAACTGTTACCTGGAATTGTGAGCTAAAATGAACCCTTTCTCTACTAAGTAATTTTTATCAGGATAGTGTGTGGCAGTAACAAAGTGAAACTGGGGTATAGGAAATTGTCCAGGCTCAGTTTGAGGATACATCTGTGATGGTTTGTATATGTTTGGGCCGAGGAGTGGCACTATTAGGAGGTGTGACCTTGTTAGAGTAGGTGTATCACTGTGGGTGTGGGCTTTAAGACTCTCATCCTAGCTGCCTGGAAGTCAGTATTCTGCTAGTAGCCTTCAGATGAAGATGTAGAACTCTCAGCTCCTCCTGTACCATGCCTGCCTGGATGCTACCATATTCCCATCTTGATGATACTGAACTGAACCTCTAAACCTGAAAGCCAGCCCCAATTAAATGTTGTCCTTTATAAGGCTTGTGTTGATCATAGTGTCTGTTCACAGCAGTAAAATCCTAACTAAGACAAAATCCATCATGAGAGAAAAGACAAAATAACAAGAGCATAAGGTCACATCAAATCTGCTGTCAGGAAGCAGAGAGTAAGAGAATGGTGGTATTCAGCTCATTTCCTTCTTTTTATTCACTCTGGGACTCTAACCTATGTGCTTCTCATATTTAGGATAGATCTTTCCACTTCAATCAGACTAACTTAGAAAATCCCTTAAAGGCATGCCCTGAAATTAATTTCCATGGTGATTCTAAACCCTGTTGAGCTAACAATCAAGATTAACCATCACAACTCCACCCTTTGTCAATTTGACAATGGAACATATTTCTTTGAAGCCATAACATTCCATCTTGACCCCATAGGCTCACTACCATCTCATAACCCAAAATCCACTTATCCAACTTGAAAACCCTCAAGATTTCACAGTTCTGACATTATTCACCAGTCCAAAGTCAATGTCTACCTGAAAATCAAGTCAATGTGTTAACTGTGAACCCCCACAAAAATCCAAAACAAAACCCAACAAGTTGACAAGTTACGTATGTGTATATGTGTGTGTGTTGTGAATGAAAAATATCCTTTTGCATTATGCATTTGAACATGTAGTCCCCTCTTGGAGCTCTTTGGCAAGGTTTAGGATATGCGGTCTTGCTGGAGAACGTATGTTACTGAGCGTAGCCTCCCCTACTTCCAGTTGGCTTTCTCTTTCTCGCTCTTTTTTTTTTTGGTTGATGATGTGATCGCCCTACTTTCT
>NC_045030.1:53138089-53142274 GCF_008632895.1 Mastomys coucha | reverse complement strand
CTCTCTCTCTCTCTCTCTCTCTGCATCTGCACCATAGTTGCAGATGAAGATATAATCTCTCAGCTACTGCTCCAGCACTAAGTCAGCCAGCCTGCTCTCATGCTCCCCACCATGATGATCATGGACTCACCCTCTGAAAATGAAAGAAAATCCCCAATTAAATGCTTTCTTCTATAAGTTACTTTGGTCACGATGTTTCTTCACAGCAATAGTAAAATGACTAGACAAACCTTTAGCCCAAAATGTACAGACATTTCCTTCTGTAAGTTGCCTTTGATTATGCTGTTTTATCATAGCAATCAAAAAGTAACTAAAACAACATACAATGACACAAAATAAACATAGCCATTCCAAAAGGGAAGGATTGGGATGTAACAATGAATAATCATGTCAAAGCAAAATTGAAACTCAACATGGAAGACACTAATTCTAAATCACCATGTCTGGTATTTAGAGATAATGATAGAATCATGTAGGCACTAAAGACCTGTAATATTGTCTTCCCTCTAGGTCTGCCTCCTGCAACACACAAAACATCTCTCTTGTAGCTTGCCTCAGAGCATCCCTCCAGTCCTGTTATCTCCCATGTCTTGTGGCCCCCACTGCAACTTAGACTTCACCTTTATATCTTCATACTGTGGCCTCAATGTTGCTTGTTTGAGAAGCTCTTTGGAAATACATTGCAAGACTCAGTGACCCTCTCATTTTTTATGCCAGTGATTAGTGCGTAATCAATGCTACCACATACTGCAGCCACCTTGGCATGGAGCCTGAGCCCTACATTCTCAGTTACATCAGCTTCTCTGTGCTGATCTCTGGGCAGCTACTTTTCAGGAGTGAGGAGCTTCTTCAGTACACTGTCAGTTTACAGGTCCCTCATTTAAACAGAATTTGTATTTTCTCATGATAGAGTCTCAAAATGTGTGAGACCTTTCCCTTGAGTGATGTTTCCTATTTTCCAATGCAGAGCAGGGAATTTCTCTTTGTTGCTGTTAATCTCTTTAATAATCATAGTTGCTTTCAAAGTTGCCTTGTGTACAAGGTTTAACTGACTTGCATGCTTCCTCATTACATTTCATGCTTTCATATCTTTCTATTCCAGTTTTTGCTTATTCACTATAGCCCTAGACGAGAGCATTAGCAGGCTGAGTGATAGCCTTTCTTGAAATTTTCTCCACCAAACAAATTTTTCCATTACTCCTATATCCAGCCTCACCCAAGTCCCCAGGATATGGACAAAATGCCATCAGATTCTTCACCACAATATCATATGAATACCCTCTAGCCTAGTTCCCAATAAAGTCTGTCCCCTGTCCCAAATGTCATAAGCCAGGACACTTTTCTATAGGAATTTTGCTCTTCCAAACTTTAGTCAGAATGATTCTACTAGAGTCTACTGGGGTTTTCTTAGCTCGAAATTCCAAATCCTTTCACATTACACCCATGATTCAGTCCCAAAGCCTTCTGGAGCACAGGTCTGGTTTATTGTAACCTATGAGCCAGTCCACACTTCTGAGTGCTGAATTTCAGTGTCACTTGTATAAGTTCAGGGATAAAAACTTAAAGACACAGAATTTATTTTTACTCACAGTTTAAGGTTACAATCTATGATAATAGAAATGGCTGCAAAAGCAAACAGAGGATGCTCACAGGCAGCTGCAGAATCAGAAAGTGACAACAGGACCCACTTCATTCCCATTCTCCTTTTTATATCTTCCAGGACCTCAGCCTATGGTACCACCCACATTTCAGGGGAATCTTTCAACCTCATTTAATTTAATCTAGAAAAGGCCTTACAGACAAGCCCAGAGATTTTGTTTCCATATTGACTCTAAATCCAGTCAAGTTGACAATATTAGCCACCACAAAAATACAAATAAAATATATAAAAGTTACAAGCCCAGGCCTAAGAGAACACATGTACACTCCTGTTTATGCAATATTTGTGAAATGACTAAATTTTAGAAAGAACAAGCAGACTAGGATTTGGATGGAAATCGTGACTAGGGCAGGAAGATGAATGGTGTACTTATAAAAAGAGCAAAACAAATGAGTCCCCTTGGAAATGTTGTGAATCTTGACTGAGGTTCTGAATATAGAAGCATACATACACATGATACAGTGTGTAAATTTAAAACATATAAAAGTAAATAAAACTGAAATTATAATCAAGTCATTATTTTATGTCAGTATACTGATTGTAATATTATGGCTTGCTTTCTCACAATTATACCTTTTAAGAAACTGAGCAAAAGTGTCAGTGAGCCTATAGATTAATTTAATAAATAAATGAGCCCACAACTTCTATGATATACAAATTCATTTTAAAGAATCATCCTGAAACAATTCCGTTAAAAAATTGTTTTACTCGACCAAAGTGGAAGCAGGGAAAATGGTTAGAATTATTGCTGTAGAGACAAGGAGAAATGGTTGGGCTTTAGAGGGAGAGGATTTTGAAAACAGAACTAAACTTTTTTGCTTAGAGTTGCATGTAGGGTGTAAGAGAACAATAATAGCATCAGAGTTTTAAGCTGAAGATGGAAGAGGTTGGGTAGTAGGGAAAGAGAGAAAGGTGGAGATTATAAGATGTGGGGTCTGAATAATATCTTCAAATCTACAACTAAAGAAAAGAAAAGGGAAAAATACCTAAAAACCAAGACTTAAAGAAATATCTTCAAAGACTGGGGTCCAAAATACCTTTCAAACTTTGCTATTACATTATGAGAATACTCCCTCTCCAGATATGACAATCCACAGTCTACCTGCCATAGTGCATCTTCATGGTGTCTTGGGGAGCATCGGCCTTGGGACTTGAGATCAAGTCATATCCAATAAGCAGGAGGAAAACATTTCTCTTTTGCCAGCAAACAAAGCAGACCCAAAGTGACTGCTATTGCATGTTGCAAAAGTGTCTGGGGGCAGAGACATTCTGCTAAATGCTATATAAAAAATGATTTCCCTGTGCCACTTGAACAGTTCTTTCCACTGGGAGCTTGGTTGTTGCTACTAGGCCCAGTCCGTCAGTCTTATATTTGATAAGAGACTTCAGGAGATGTGGTCCTGGCTGCCACCCTCTCCATCATGTTTCTAACCCCATCTGTTGTCTCATTCTTAATTCTCAGCTAATGTACTAAAATTCCCTTTGGGGAACCCAATTAGGGCAAGCGCATCAAGCAAAATGGATGTGCCCTCTGTATCAAGTACGTATAGCAATGTTTAATGTGTTGGTGTTGAGAGACTAAAACAACAAACTGGCACAGTTCCCAGAACACCTGTCACTTCTGGACAGGACCACACGGGGGAGTAGAAAGGGAGGAGGAAGAGAAGATGGGAACATTTGGGGACATAGCTGTCCCCTACTGCTGCTCTGCCATGCCTGGTCAAGCAATGAAAGCTAAAGACAGAACTCAGTTCCCTCGGCCCCTTGTGAGGCAATGAACACTCTAAGTAGATTAGTTAGCCTGGAAAGTTGCTCAGTCTGGAGAAACTACAAGTGGAGAGGGCTAAGATGGAGAAAGGAGCTGTTTCCAGTGGGGAGAACAGAACACAGCTGTCATTATTGGAGGCATATGAATGAGGGAGTGAATTGCTTGCTTTAGTGTAGTTTCAAAGCTCAAATCTAATGATACCAGCAAGTTATAAAAGACAACGGAAATGGGCTTAGGTGAGGACAGATTTTTTGACAGCCAGTTTTTCTGCCTCTCATCCTGACTCACCATCCTTGGTGTTTGTGACCTGAGGCCCACTGATTCATTTCAAAAGGTTCTATTGAACTTGAACTCCTTTGGCCTTATACTCTAGTGCAAAGCTCAACCTCCTTACTCTACACAAAACACCTTTTCTCCCTGATACACAGTAGCTAACATCCCAGTCTTATCTCAGAGGGCTGAAGAAGAAAACTAGCCAGAGGCTTAAGTTTCTTCAATATAAATGAATGATTTTTAAAGATTTACTTGCATTATTGTATGTGTATAGGTGCTTTATCTGCATGTGTGTCTGTGTATCGTGTAAGCACCAGGTGCCCATACACAGGCCAGAAAAGAATACCGGTTCCTCTTGAACTTAATTTACAGCCAGCTGCGAGCCACTATGTGGGTGCTGGGATTAGAATGCTGTACTCTTAACCAGAAAGCCATCACTCCAGCCCCAAATGTTTTTTTTTAAAAAAACAAATTTGGGGTTCGA